>NC_091579.1:2907712-2940212 GCF_042767895.1 Penaeus vannamei | reverse complement strand
TTTATAATTTTATGTGTACATATATTTATTTATAATTTTATGTGTACATATATTTATTTATAATTTTATGTGTACATATATTTATTTATAATTTTATGTGTACATATATTTATTTATAATTTTATGTTTACATATATTTATATATGTTATGTATATATGTGTATATATATTTATATGTATATATATGTATATATATTTATATGTATATATATATTTATATGTATGTATATTTATATATTTATATACATGTATATATATATTTATATGTATGTATATTTATATATTTGTATGTATATATATTTGTATATATATTTATATATTTATATGTATATATATTTGTATATTTATATGTATATATATTTATATATTTATACGTATATATATATTTATATATTTATACGTATATATATATTTATATATTTATACGTATATATATATTTATATATTTATACGTATATATATATTTATATATTTATACGTATATATATATTTATATATTTATACGTATATATATATTTATATATTTATACGTATATATATATTTATATATTTATACGTATATATATATTTATATATTTATACGTATATATATATTTATATATTTATACGTATATATATATTTATATATTTATACGTATATATATTTATATATTTATACGTATATATATATATATATATATATATATATATATATATATATATATATATATATATATTTATATATTTATACGTATATATATATTTATTTATTTGAATGTATATGTATATATATTTATATATTTGAATGTATATATATGTTTATTTATATATATGTATGTATATATATGTATATGTATATTTATGTATATGTATATATATATGTATATATATATATGTATATTTATGTATATGTATATATATATGTATATTTATATATATGTATACATATATGTATATTTATATATATGTATACATATATGTATATTTATATATATGTATACATATATGTATATTTATATATATGTATACATATATGTATATTTATATATATGTATACATATATGTATATTTATATATATGTATACATATATGTATATTTATATATATGTATACATATATGTATATTTATATATATGTATACATATATGTATATTTATATATATGTATACATATATGTATATTTATATATATGTATACATATATGTATATCTATATATATGTATACATATATGTATATTTATATATATGTATACATATATGTATATTTATATATATGTATACATATATGTATATTTATATATATGTATACATATATGTATATTTATATATATGTATACATATATGTATATGTATTTATATGTATAAATGTATATATTTTATGTATACAGATGTGTATGTTGTTTATTTTTTTGTATATGTGCATTTATTATTTTTGTTTAGATAATTGTTTATATGTATATATATATATATATATATATATATATATATATATATATATATATATATATATATATATATACATTTTTATGTATATTTATATAATTTATAATATATGCAAATTTTTTTATATGTTTATATTTGTTTATATACTTGTATGCATATTTATATCTTTGCTTGTATGTATATATATGTATATGTGAATTTGTTTTTATATATGTATTTATATATATACATATATATATATATATATATATATATAGACATATTTACATAATAGTTTATTTTTGTACGTATGTTTGTATATATTTTTATATATGTTTATATCTGTATTATTTATTTATATTCATATATATATTACATAATTTTATATATTTTTATTTATACATATACATGAGTATATATATATATATATATATATATATATATATATATATATATATATATATATATATATATATATATATATATATATATATATTCGTTATGTATATGAATACAAGATTTATCTATATATTTAATTACCTATAACTTTTTTTACTTCGTTTTATTGTTCCTGTTTATGGGGAAGAGGTTGACCGACACAATTGGCTGAGTTAAGGTGGCGGAAGAAGTGACTCCAGTTCAAGTTCTAGTTGAAAGAGTTTCAGGTGCAATTGTTAAAGTGTTGAATGAAGCGTGGAACGAGTTTTTAAGTTTTACGCGGTCTGTTGAATGGAAACGTTGGCGGGAAAGGTCCTTGGGGATTGCTCGGGTGCTTTTTTTTTTCAAATATTTTCTGGTGTGTATATATATATTTATTTGTTTATCTGTGTATTATTATTTTTTTCTTTTCTTGTTTATGGTTCCAATTTCTGAATTCGGGAAACCCCTGTAGTATTTCTTAGAAGTCGAGTTTAGATTTTGATTCTGTAAATATTCTTGGCTGTCAGCGAGAACCATCTCAAGCATTTCCTTCTTCATTTCAGATTGCGCCAGCGAAAAAGCTGTGGGGAGTGGAAGAGGGGAAAACAGACAACAAGGGGATTTTCAACATAGGTGAACCCACTTGGAGAGAAGCAGCATGGAGCACAGGACACCCAACAGGTGCGTAGACAGACAACACCTAGCGATTGATTTTTTGTCCCTCATGAAAATTTAAAGTGGGTATTATTTGAAGTTGATGCATGTCACATCTGACGCAGCGACCTGACGAATCCTCCTTCCAACAGACCACGGAGTGGGACAGAGCCACGGGTTGAGTATGGGTGTGGGGCAGCGAGGCCCCGGACGTCCACAGTTCCCCGGGGGAGACTCCGTGCTGTCCCCGCGCGCTTCGGACCACGCCGGTGTGGGGCTCAAGATGGTCGAGTACGTGTTGGCGTCCTCACCCACAGGCAAGGACCTAGACGCTCGCATGGCCAACCTGCAACTCAGAGTAAGTATCGAAGACTCTTCTGGACGTCTTTTGAAATGGTTTTGATAACGTAACATGAGTCTGCTACGTCCTTGGAATGTATATTAGCGTAATTAATAGACATTATTTTTAATATTTTGTTTCCTGTGTATATGTTCTTGTAATTGCTGTTTCTGCAATTGCCTCTCTTCCCCTTCACTTTTACTGTTATATTTATTTCCCTTCTTTCCCTCTACTTCCTACTCTGCCAAACTCTCGGTTTATACTATGCCTGGCCCTCGGTTAAACTTGCCTAGCGGTCGATTTATGCTAATGAATATGGTAGCAATCGGTCATAACATACCTTGATTCATGTAGACTTTTGTTTATTCATGTATCCATTAGTTAAATCAGTAAATTCAGACGTTGAACCATTCTCTCTTGTCCATATTCTATCAGCAGGGAATTCGAAAAAGGTAAAGAAAGTGCGGAGAGCCGCTTACAGTATTCACACGGTTTTAGATTTAATTCATATTACTGTGTAACATGGACAAAATGGACAAAGAAATTTGAAGTTAAAAAAATCGAGAGAGAACTAAGGTGGTCGCTGTTAGGATCAAGTGCCGTGCTGTAGTAAATTGTTGTGCTCGGTATTTTAGTTTTTTGGTCATCTTACACAGAATAGCTGTAAAGTATGATGAATCGTCGCCTGATATTACAATGGAGGCGACGTAGTATATATATTAGTCCCGTAGACATAGGCATGTTTCTCTGTAGATCTGAACGGCTGTTACTCAATTCTTCTCAGATTCTGTCCGACGTTGACGAAAGAGGGGCATTAAAAGACCTCATAGATGCCCCTTGAGAAACGAAAAAAAGGTTTGCTGTCAGATAAGAATCGGGTGGGTGTCAAGGATGAAGGGGTTTCGACCACGGCTATTGGTCGTCCTTCCCGAACTTCCTTGAAGGGATAGGTGTTTAATTTCCATATCAGGACCAACAGTGGACTGCAAATCACGTACTGTGGTTAAATTTCCAGATTTTTCCGTGTCAGAGTATGAAGTATTGGATTAAAGATAAGGATAAATGACAAGCTTGCGTCTCCTTACAGATCACATGAGTTTGTCACAACTAATCTTTTAACACCTTTACCCCCCACTTCTTTTTTTACATCATCGCCCCCTGTGAGCTGTAACATTGTGTTCAGACACTTATGAAATTACATTTTTACAGAACGGTGGTGTAGAGACGAGCAAGGACAAGAAAGATAAGGCACCGTCACCTTTCGACCCCACAAAGAAGGACGTAGAGAACGGCAACGCCCCACAGGCGAACGGCATCGTGCAGAACGGCCTCGATGACGACAAAACTTTTAAGTAAGTCTCTAATGTGAACGGTTGTAGTCGTACTTCTCATTGCATGCGTGAAGGACGACTTGCGCGTTGCCTCGGCTGTGGCTGTTCCCTTCCAAGTCCTGATTTCTAGAATTTTGCAGGACGGTCGTAAATTAACTTGAAAACTGCAGCGCGCCAGGTGCGTCCAAGGGTTTCAGTTTCCTTTTCGAACTCCAGTTAATTAAAACGCGAGTGCATCGGCGTGTCCGACTCGTTTGTTTGCCACGCGATTCACGTTGGGAAAGTTAGGTTTCCTTCTCAGCATCTACCTTGTTGTAGTCACTATTTCCGTTCTCAAGGACTAGCCTACTCTTCATGTCAGAAAGGTGAAGCTGTAAAGTCTAATTGTACTTCTTTGTCATGGTCAGTTCTAAGTTGTAAATTATTATAAAAAATAGCTTTTATTATTTCATTTAACTCGTTGGTCTATAACCGCTTAAACACAGGAAATAACATAATTAAACCGCGGCAATGTGTTAAGTGGATAATGGAGTTCGCTAACTACATATGGGCTGTATGTATTACAAACGTGTTTGGATATAATTGTAGTTGCAGATGTTCCTGTAAGCCAAAACATTTGTGTAGAGAACTTTCTTAGTTTAAAGACATTGGCGAAAAGTAGTTGTCGACAGCTGATAATGCCACTGCGCAGCCCATGATGACCAACTTTGTCGGTAAATGTCTTTGATTTCGCTACACACTCCTACCCAAGTTCTGGTTATTGGTCTGGGAGAAGTGGAATCATACTCTTAATTAACGTGACATTTTTGTTGCAAGGACCGTTTTAAGCTTGCTTTACACAAGTCTATGGAACGGTTTTCATTGTGAATTATTTGGAAAAGCTGATTAACAAATGTTTGTACACGTGCTCTGTATTATGCAGCTGTATATGCACCAGTAATGATCTGTTTTGTTCGTTACCAAAAGTACATTACATGACAGTGAATTTAGGTTGCTGAACAATGGTTAGAATAAGTAAATTTCTTCGAAAACACGTGTCAAGGTGTACTTAATGATAGTAGTGTGTTACAATCTCACAGCCGGACGCCGGGCAGCAGACAAGGCTCACCATCGGAGGAGGACATCAACAAGAATGGTATGGTGACGGGCGTGGGTGTGAAGGAACCAGAACTCGTTGGGGGAGGTGTGGTGATGGGCGGTCCCAGTGCACAGGTCCTCGGACACCTTGACCACCCAGGGTTTGAGGGCGTGGGCGGCGGGGCTGTCGGCGGTGGAGCTGTCGGAGGCATGGGCGGACCCGCGGGCATCCTTGACCCAAGTATGAGCGGCGCGGGCGGGCCGTTCTCATCCCCAGCAGGCCCAGACTATAGCAACATGGCCACCAGCATGCCCATGGATTCACCTACGCTCCTACCGGGACCACAACCACAAAACTTTACCGACAATCAGGTAAGTACTCGATGACAGCTTGTTCCATTGCCTAGTTATTACTATCATTATATGCATCCATTACTATAAATCCTCAGCTTTTGCGAAACATGAAATAGGCTTTTACACCGGAAGTCAGGATTAGGGTTCACTGTTCACTGGGTTGGTGTAGAAAGACAGGGGTCGTGAGCAGAGACAAGGAAAAAATGGTCACCGCTATGTATGTGACCCCCTCATCGTTGTGTATGTGTTTGCATTTGTGATCCTCTTGGGGTCGAAGGCGTTAGGCTTTTGCACCACGTTATTAGTATCTGGAACTCTCTCTCCTCCTCCTCCTCCTCCTCCTCCTCCTCCTCCTCCTCCTCCTCCTCCTCCTCCTCCTCCTCCTCCTCCTCTCTCTCTCTTTCTCTCTCTTTCTCTCTCTCTCTCTCTCTCTCTCTCTCTCTTCCTTCTATATCTCCTTTCTTCTCTCTCCCTCTCTCTCTTCTTCCTCGCCTTCTCTCCTCCCTTCTCTCTCCCTCTCTCCCTCTCTCCCTCCCTCTCCCTCCCTCTCCCTCTCTCCCTCCCTCCCTCCCTCCCTCCCTCCATTGAGAGAGGGGGAGGAGAAAGGAGGAGGAGAGAGAGAGAGGGGAAGAAAGAGAGAAAGAAGGGAGGGAGAGAGAGGGGAAGAAAGAGAGAAAGAAGGGAGGGAGAGAGAGGGGATGAAAGAGAGAAAGAAGAGGAGGAGAGAGAGAGAGAGAGAGAGGAGGGAGGGGAGAGAGAAAGAGGGAGAGAGGAGGGAGGAGGAGAAAAGAGAGAGAGGAGGAGGGGAAGAGAGAGAGAGGAGGAGGGGAAGAGAGAGAGAGGAGGAAGAGGGGAAGAGAGAGAGAGAAAGAGGAGGAGGGGGAGAGAGAGAGAGAAAGAGGAGGAGGAGGAGAGAGAGAGAGAGAGAAAGAGGAGGAGGAGAGAGAGAGAGAGAGAGGAGGAGGGGGGAGAGAGAGAGAGAGAGAGGAGGAGGGGGAGAGAGAGAGAGAGAGAGGAGGGAGGGGGGAGAGAGAGAGATAGAGAGAGAAAGGAGGGAAGGGGGAGAGGGGCAGATAGAGAGAGAGAGAGGAGGGAAGGGGGAGAGAGAGAGAGAAAGAGGAGGAGGAGGAGAGAGAGAGTGAGAGAGTAGGGGGGAGAGAGAGAGAGAGAGAGTAGGGGGAGAGAGAGAGAGAGAGAGAGAGGAGGAGGGAGAGAGAAAGAGAGAGAGAGGAGGAAGGAGAGAGAGAGAGAGAGAGAGATAGGAGGAGGGGAGAGAGAGAGAGAGAGAGAGAGAGAGAGAGAGAGAGGAGGGGAGAGAGAGAGAGAGAGAGAGGAGAGGAGGGAGGGAGAGAGAGAGAGAGAGAGAGAGGAGGAGGGGAGAGGAGAGAGAGGAGGAGGGGAGAGGAGAGAGAGGAGGAGGGGAGAGGAGAGAGAGGAGGAGGGGAGAGAGAGAGAGAGAGAGAGGAGAGGGAGGGGAGAGAGAGAGAGAGAGAGAGGAGGGGGAGAGAGAGAGAGAGAGAGAGAGAGAGGGAGAGAGAGAGAGAGAGAGAGAGAGGAGGAGGGAGAGAGAGAGAGAGAGAGAGAGAGAGAGGAGGAGGGAGAGAGAGAGAGAGAGAGAGAAGGAGGGAGAGAGATAGAGAGAAGGAGGGAGAGAGAGAAAGAGAAGGAGCGAGTGAGACAGAGAGAAGGAGGGAGTGAGAGAGAGAGAAAGAGTGAGAGAGAGAGAGGAGGAAGAGAGAGAGAGAAGGACAGAGAGAGAGAGAGAGAGAGAGAGAGAGAGAGAGAGAGAGAGAGAGAGACAGGAGGAGGGAGAGAGAGAGAGAGAGAGGAGGAGGGAGAGAGAGAGAGAGAGAGAGAGAGAGAGGAGAGAGAGAGAGAGAGAGAGAGAGAGAGAGAGAGAGGGAGAGGGAGAGGGAGAGGGAGAGGAGAGAGAGAGAGAGAGGAGAGGGAGGGGGAGAGGGAGAGGGAGAGGGAGAGGGAGAAGGGAGGTGGAGAAGGAGAGAGGGAGAAGGGAGAGAAAGAGAGAGAGAGAGAGGGGAGAAGGGAGAGAATGAGAGGAAGAGAGAGAGAGAGAGAGAGAGGGAGAAGGGAGAGACAGAGAGAGAAAGGAAGAAGGGAGAGAAAGAGAGAGAGAGGAAGAAGGGAGAAAGAGAGAGAGAGGAAGAAGGGAGAGAAAGAGAGAGAGAGAGAGAGAGAGAGAGAGAGAGAGAGAGGGAGAGAGAGAGAGAGAGAGAGAGAGAGAAGGGAGAGAAAGAGAGAGAGAGGGAGAAGGGAGAGAAAGAGAGAGAGGGAGAAGGAGAGAAAAGAGAGGGAGAAGGGAGAGAAAGAGAGAGGAAGAAGGGAGAGAAAGAGAGAGGGAGAGGGAGAAGGGAGAAAGAGAGAGAGAGAGGGAGAAGGGAGAGAAAGAGAGAGAGAGAGGGAGAAGGAGAGAAAGAGAGAGAGAGGGAGAAGGGAGAGAAAGAGAGAGAGAGAGGAGAAGGGAGAGAAAGAGAGGGAGAGAGGGAGAAGGGAGAGAAAGAGAGAGAGAGAGGGAGAAGGAGAGAGAGAGAGAGAGAAAGGGAGAAGGGAGAGAGAGAGAGAGAGAGGGAGAAGGGAGAGAGAGAGAGAAAGAGAGGGAGAAGGGAGGGAGAGAGAGAGAGGGAGAAGGGAGAGAGGGAGAGGGAGAAGGGAGAGAGAGACGGAGAAGGGGGTGGAGAGAGAGAGGGAGAAGGGAGAGAGAGAGAGAAAGAGAGGGAGAAGGGAGATAGAGAGAGAGAGAGGGAGAAGGGAGAGAGAGAGAGAGAGAGAGGAGAAGGGAGAGAGAGAGAGAGAGAGGGGAGAAGGAGAGAGAGAGAGAGAGAGAGGGAGAGGAAGAAGGGGAGAGAGAGAGAGAGAGAGGGAGAAGGGAGAAGGGAGAGAGAGGGAGAGGGAGAGGGAGAAGGAGGGAAGGGAGAGAGAGAGAGAGAGAGAGGGAGAAGGAGAGAAGGGAGAGAAAGAGAGAGAGAGGGCGTTAGGCTTTTGCACCACGTTATTAGTTTATTTGGAACTCTCTCCCTCCTCCTTCTCCTCCTCCTCCTCCTCCTTCTCTTCCTCCTCCTACTCCTCCTCCTCCTACTCCTCCTCCTCCTCCTACTCCTCCTCCTACTCCTCCTCCTCCTCCTCCTCCTACTCCTCCTCCTCCTCCTCTTACTCCTCCTACTCCTCCTCCTCTCTCCTCCTCCTCCTCCTCCTCCTCCTCCTCCCTCCTCCTCCTCCCTCCTCCTCTCTCTCCTCCCTCCTCCTTCCTCCTCCTCCTCCTCCTCCTCTCCTTCTTCCTCTTCTCCCCCCCCTCCTCCTCCTCCTCCTCCTCTCTTCCTCCTCTCTCTCTCTCTCTCTCTCTCTCTCTCTTCTCCTCTCTCCTCTCTCTCTCTCTCTCTCTCTCTCTCTCTCTCTCTCTCTCTCTCTCTCTCCCTCCCTCCTCCCTCCCTCCATTGAGAGGAGGAGGGAGAGAGAGAGAGAGAGAGAGAAGGGGAGAGAGAAAGAAAGAAGGGAGAGAGAAAGAAAGAAGGGAGAGAGAAAGAAAGAAGGGAGAGAAAGAGAGAGGGAGAGGGGAGAGAAAGAGAGAAAGAGAGAGAGAGAGGGAGAAGGGAGAGAAAGAGAGAGGGAGAAGGGAGAGAAAGAGAGAGAGGAGATCGAGAAAGAAAGAGAGAGGGAGAAGGGAGAGATAAAGAGAGAGGGAGAAGGGAGAGAGGAAAAGAAAGGGAGAGAGGAAAAGAGAAAGAGAGAGGGAGAAGGGAGAGAAAGAGAGAGAGAGAGGGAGAAGGGAGAGAAAGAGAGAGAGAGAGGGAGAAGGGAGAAAGAGAGAGAGAGAGGAGAAGGGAGAGAAAGAGAGGGAGAGAGGGAGAAGGAGAGAAAGAGAGAGAGAGAGAGGGAGAAGGGAGAGAAAGAGAGAGAGAGGGAGAAGGGAGAGAAAGAGAGAGAGAGGGAGGGAGAAGGGAGAGAAAGAGAGAGAGGGAGGGAGAAGGGAGAGAAAGAGAGAGAGAGAGAGAGAGGGAGAAGGGAGAGAAAGAGAGAGAGAGGGAGAAGGGAGAGAAAGAGAGAGAGAGGGAGAAACGGAGATAAAGAGAGAAAGGGAGGAAGGGAGAAGGGAGAGAAAGAGAGAGAGAGAGGAGAAGGGAGAGAAAGAGAGAGAGGGAGAAGGGAGAGAAAGAGAGAGAGAGAGAGGAGAAGGGAGAGAAAGAGAGGGAGAGAGGGAGAAGGGAGAGAAAGAGGGATAGAGTGGGCAGGAGAAGGGAGAGAAAGAGAGAGAGAGAGGGAGAAGGGGAGAGAAAGAAAGAGGAGAAGGGAGAGAAAGAGAGAGAGGGAAAGGGAGAAGGAGAGAAAGAGAGAGAGAGGGAGAAGGGAGAGAAAGAGAGAGAGAGAGGGAGAAGGGAGGGAAGGGAGAGAGAAAGAGAGAGAGAGAGAGAGGGAGAAGGAGAGAAAGAGAGAGAGGGAGGGAGAAGGGAGAGAAAGAGAGAGAGGGAGGGAGAAGGGAGAGAAAGAGAGAGAGAGAGGGAGAAGGGAGAGAAAGAGAGAGAGAGAGGAGAAGGGAGAGAAAGAGGGAGAGAAGGAGGAGAAGGGAGAGAAATAGAGAGAGGGAGAAGGGAGAGAAAGAGAGAGAGAGGGAGAAGGGAGAGAAAGAGAGAGAGAGGAGAAGGGAGAGAAAGAGAGAGAGGGAGAAGGGAGAGAAAGAGAGGGAGAGGGAGAAGGGGAGAGAGGGAGAGAGGGAGAGAAAGAGAGAGGGAGAAGGAGAGAGAGAAAGAGAGAGAGAGAAGTGAGAGAAAGAGAGAGAGAGAGAAGTGAGAGAAAGAGAGAGAGAGAAGTGAGAGAAAGAGAGAGAGAGAAGTGAGAGAAAGAGAGAGAGAGAAGTGAGAGAAAGAGAGAGAGAGAAGTGAGAGAAAGAGAGAGAGAGAAGTGAGAGAAAGAGAGAGAGAGAAGTGAGAGAAAGAGAGAGAGAGAGAGGGAGAAGGGAGAAAAAGAGAGAGAGGGAGAAGGGAGAGAAAGAGAGAGAGGGAGAAGGGAGAGAAAGAGAAAGAGAGAGAGGGAGAAGGAGAGAGAAGAGAGAGAGGGAGAAGGGAGAGAAAGAGAGAGAGAGAGAGGGAGAAGGGAGAGAAAGAGAGAGAGGGAGAAGGGAGAGAAAGAGAGAGAAAGAAAGAGAAGGGAGAGAAAAGAGAAGGGAGAGAAAGAGAGAGAGAGAGAAGGGAGAGAAAGAGGGAGAGAGAGAAGAGAAGGGAGAGAGAAAGAGAGAGAAGAGAAGGGAGAGAAAAAGAGAGAGAAGGTAAGTAGAAAGAAAGAGAGAGAGAGAGAGGGAGAAGGGAGAGAAAGAGAGAGAGAGAGAGGGAGAAGGGAGAGAAAGAGAGAGAGAGAGAGAGAGAGAGAAGGGAGAGAGAGAGAGAGAGAGAGAGAGAGAGAGAGAGAGAGAGAGAGAAAGAGAGAGGGAGAGAAGGAGAGAGAGAGAGAGAGAGAGGGAAAGAGAGAAGGAGAGAGAGAGAAGGAAAGAGAGAGAGAGAGAGAGAGAGAAGGAAAGAGAGAGAGAGAGAGAGAGAGAAGGAAAGAGAGAGAGAGAGAGAGAGAGAAGGAAAGAGAGAGAGAGAGAGAGAGAGAGAAGGAAAGAGAGAGAGAGAGAGGAGGGAAAGAGGGAGAGAGAGAGAAAAGAGGGAAAGAGAGAGAGAGGGGGGGGGGCGAGAGAGAAAGAAAGAGAGAGAGAGAGAAAATGGGGGGGATGGAGAAAGACCGACCGAAAGAAAAACACACGTATAGGAGAAATCGCCTTTGATTCATGCCTATTATTATGATTATATATTACAATTAGAAATGACACGATTATGCATCTTTCTTTGTCAGATAGAAAATATATAGACTCTCTTCTGTAGTATTGTTACTTAGCATGGAATCCCTATAAATTACTTCTCAATGTCATATTTATACAATCCCGGTAAGTGACACCTCTGTGCCATATTTATACGATCCCTACAAGTGACCTCTCTATGCCATATTTATACAATTCCAATAAGTGACCTCTCTGTGCCATATCTATACAACCCCATAGGTGACTTCTCTATGCCCTATTTATATACTTCGAGTGCTTTACGCGACGTAAAAAGATGAAGGGGAAATGCGTGGCAGGTTTTCATTAGTTTGCCCTGCGTGTTCAGCTAACAGAGAACGGACCGATACAGTACGAACGAAAACGGTGGTTATTACCCTAATAGGGGAGACTTTTATAAAATTCATTATTTATATTTATTTCCTGTGTACAGAGCATACTGTTATTTAATTTCACGCCAGGGATTTCGAACAAAGTCAGCTTTAGGAAATTCAATCAGCAACATTTATTTGCCAGTTTATCGTAACGTATGATTTTGAAATGAACAATTTGGACCTTTTTTTATTTTTGCGCCCATTTTTTTTCCGGTCGCGAATGATCCAGTATTCATGGGTATTATTTCCGTCCTTTCACGCGTTGAAAAAAAAGAAAGAAGTCTTGCAATGTCGGCATGGGTCTTGCACAAGACTCGAGTCCGTTAAAGATGAAGATCCGCGGTGAGCCTCTACTTTAAACTTTTCGTCAAGGTCAAACGCCGGGAGCATTCGGCCTGCATGTCCTTTTCCTCCGCCACCTCTCTCGCCCTCGGCCCGAGTTCGACCTGCTGCTCGTCCTCGACATTGACCTGCTCCTCGTCCTCTACACTGGCCTGCTCCTCGTCCTCGACACTGACCTGCTCCTCGTCCTCGACACTGACCTGCTCCTCGTCCTCGACACTGACCTGCTCCTCGTCCTCGACACTGACCTGCTCCTCGTCCTCGACACTGACCTGCTGCTCGTCCTCGACACTGACCTGCTGCTCGTCCTCGACACTGACCTGCTGCTCGTCCTCGACACTGGCCTGCTGCTCGTCCTCGACACTGGCCTGCTGCTCGTCCTCGACACTGGCCTGCTGCTCGTCCTCGACACTGGCCTGCTGCTCGTCCTCGACACTGGCCTGCTGCTCGTCCTCGACACTGGCCTGCTGCTCGTCCTCGACACTGGCCTGCTGCTCGTCCTCGACACTGACCTGCTGCTCGTCCTCGACACTGGCCTGCTGCTCGTCCTCGACACTGGCCTGCTGCTCGTCCTCGACACTGGCCTGCTGCTCGTCCTCGACACTGGCCTGCTGCTCGTCCTCGACACTGGCCTGCTGCTCGTCCTCGACACTGGCCTGCTGCTCGTCCTCGACACTGGCCTGCTGCTCGTCCTCGACACTGGCCTGCTGCTCGTCCTCGACACTGGCCTGCTGCTCGTCCCTCGACACTGGCCTGCTGCTCGTCCTCGACACTGGCCTGCTGCTCGTCCTCGACACTGGCCTGCTGCTCGTCCTCGACACTGGCCTGCTGCTCGTCCTCGACACTGGCCACCCGCTGCTCGTCCTCGACACTGGCCTGCTGCTCTCGTCCTCGACACTGGCCTGCTGCTCGTCCTCGACACTGGCCTGCTGCTCGTCCTCGACACCGCCCTGCTGCCCGTCCTCGACACTGGCCAGCTGCTCGTCCTCGGCACTGCCCTGCTGCTCGTCCTCGACACTGGCCTGCTGCTGGCCCCCGACACTGGCCTGCTGCTCGTCCTCGACACTGGCCTGCTGCTCGTCCTCGACACTGGCCTGCTGCTCGTCCTCGACACTGGCCTGCTGCTCGTCCTCGACACTGGCCTGCTGCTCGTCCTCGACACTGGCCTGCTGCTCGTCCTCGACACTGACCTGCTGCTCGTCCTCGACACTGGCCTGCTGCTCGTCCTCGACACTGGCCTGCTGCTCGTCCTCGACACTGGCCTGCTGCTCGTCCTCGACACTGACCTGCTGCTCGTCCTCGACACTGGCCTGCTGCTCGTCCTCGACACTGACCTGCTGCTCGTCCTCGACACTGGCCTGCTGCTCGTCCTCGACACTGACCTGCTCCTCGGTTATGTTTACGCGGCTGCTTATACTCCTCGCGTCATAAGGAACCCTTCTGGCTTCTCAGGAAACTAATTTTTTCAGGGAAGCTGGTGCTGCTGGCGGGCGTTTCAGTTTTATCTTGTTTTGTTTTGTATTTTTTCTGAGTGACGAGTTAAGGAGAGGGCGTGTTTATCGCAGTATCATTCTTTATTTTTTTTTTTTTGTCTTCTGTTTTTTTTTTTCCAGGATCGAGGTGTTTTTTCCCTCTCTCCTTTTCTTAATTTGTGAATTGTCTTAGTGAATTCCTTTTTTTGTATTCCTCCCATTCTCCTTCGGCTTTCTTCCATTCTCTCCTTTCTCCCCCTTCCTTTCTCTCCGCTGTCGCAAGGCCCGGCCACCAGTATGAGCGTTCTCCTTTCTCAATTTTTTTCCTTCATTTTTCTTCCCGCGCAAGGAAGCCTTTCCTGAACCTTCATCCGGGAACCCTTCGTGCGTCTCTCGAACTGAAGGCTGTTTCCTGATGCGAGCCAAAGGGGGGGGGGGGAGACAGAGGGAAGAGATAAGTAGAGACAAGAAGAACGAGAGAAAGGGAAATTGAAACGGAGAGAGAGAGAGAGAGAGAGAGAGACGGGTAGAGGGAGAGAGAGAGAGAGACGGGTAGAGGGAGAGAGAGAGAGACGGGTAGAGGGAGAGAATGAGAGAAAAGGGGGGAGGAAGGGCGCCTGGGGCAAGTGCCATGGCGCACCCCCACCCCCCTTCCGGGCGGCAGGAGCAGCAGCATGTGAAGCATTTGTTGAAGCACGTCTTCCCTAACCTAATTAGCATGATAAGTAGCGACCCTCCAGCGTCGTTTTCCTTAAAAAATGTTGCGAGGTGGGAGTGGTGTATGAGGAAGAGGGGGGGATGAGTGATAGGAAGAGGAAAGTAAATGTGATGGTGAGACTAAGTAGGAAGGACGGGATGGTGATGCTGATGCTGATGGTAGCTGAGAGGTGGATCAAGGAGCGGTGGAAAGGATAGCTTTTGGAGAGAGAGAGAGAAACGTGAATAGGGAGGAAGCAGGATTAAGGATGGAGCTTTGAGGTAAAGGAAGTAAGCTTGTTATGAGAGCGTGTCAGGAAGATGAGGAGATGGGAGAGGAGGAACATATTTGATCGGACGTGGTAGCTAAGAGAGAGACAGAGAGAGAGAGAGAGATGGGGGAGAGGAATGCTGTAAGAATAGCATTAAGTGTGCGAACGTTGAAGTTCCCGTGTGCCCAAGGTAATTATATTTCATCAAGATCACTTTTAAAAGGCCGACCGTAAAAGCAGCGAGGAACAGTGGGTCATTTGGTGTCCATCTGACATTTCAATATCATTAACACGCTCAATACCTGGACCGCGGCAGCTTATGTGTAAAGTTGGTTGGCCGTTTATTCGATTGCGTTAATCGGCCGAGTTCGAACGGTGTGCCATGCTGTCGGAATGGGGGTTGGCACCGGAGGAGTGGGCGAGGGAGTAATTGGGAGTACTCGGAATAATCCCTCTGCGTGTTTCTGAGTTCGAGAGGGATGCGTCCGGGGAAGAGGGTCGTATGAGTCGAGAGGAAAGAGCTGGGTGGCTGGAGAGGGGGCGGGGGGTCCCCTCGTGTAGTGACAGGCGACGGGGAGGGGGTATGCTGGCCTCGGACCCCAGTGCCCCCACCCTCGACCTTCAGATATGTCAGCCCTGTCGAGAGGAAGTGAGTGGTGGTCGTGTTTGTGTGAGTAGCTGAGTTCGACCGAGCAATAGTGTTTCCTCGGCGATGACTGATGGCATTCCACTTCAACCGACAGAGCTCGTGGCCTAGTGCTAGGTAACCATTGGTGGCATGTTCGTAGTTCCAGGGGAGACGGACCATAGCCAGAGCGAAAATCCTCGGGGAGACAGGCGAAGCCCGGGTGTCTCCCTCCTGGATCTTGCCAGCGCCAACCTAATTAATAAGGATCCCAGATGGATCGAAACGTTGTCTGACCTGTCAATAGTTCTCGAGTTTCATTTGTTCGATTCGTCATCTTGCGTGCCTGGTCACGACATTCCGAGTGCTCGGGAACTCTGGTGGTTTTCGGTGGTGCAGGTAAGGTAATGGCAGCGGAGGTGTAGCCCAAAGTTAATAATGCTTGCCGCTACTAATGCTGCCAATGTTGTTGTGGGAGTGTCGCGGGAGCCCATCGCCATCTGTTTGTGTGACAGTTGACACCTTCGCGGATTACAGCGAGGGCGCCATTAGTGGTTCGGCTTTGTATCCAGAGGAGGGGGGCTTCCCTAGTCCCTCGATGACCCAATCCACTTTGCAGATAGGTCTATAGAGGCCTCCCTGGGCTCCAGTCCCCTCGGGGAGCGGACATCACGTGTGGAGCCAAGGATGAGAAGTGATCCGTGTAGACGGGTCGGCGTGTGGGAAACCTGAGACGACCCGGAGATGGTCAGTTGACATAACAAGGTATTGATCCCCCCGTGTACCAAGGTGCCAGTGCCGGGGTGCCGGCCGCCATACCTCTCTAACAACCCCACCGGAGGTCCCGGTGTCGCTGTGGGCGGTAATGAGCGGGGCGAAGCACCGCGGCTCCCACACAATCTTGTTCCTCCAGGCCTTTGAAAACTGGTCTATATTTAGCACAAGCCGTGAAGAAAATTGTAATGAAACACTCGAGTGTTGCGCTGCATGGGAGGGGGAGTCTCGGAGGAGGAGAAAGAGAGGAGGAAGATGCTGGAGGGGAGAGGGAGGCGAAGGGGGTGCGGTGAAGGGAACAAGGAGGTCCTTCAGGGCACTACAGAGGGCCCTTGACGTGACCCCGCCCAGCCAGACTCCCAGGACCCCGCGCTCCTCGCGCCGGGATCACGGCGCACGCGAGACGAGGAATTTCTGATCATAATTAACACCTTCGCCGTTGTTATTCCTCCGTATTCCGGGGCGGGAGCAGCCACGCACACGGCGGCCGTGGAGGAAGGTGGAATGGAGCATAACGCGGAGACCCAAAAAAGGTGGTGCTCTTCGGTGCTGCTCGTGCGTGTTGTTGGCACGGTGTCTCGAGCGACGGCGGGACCGCGACGGTGGCGGTGGTGGTACTGCGGTCGGCCATCAAGTGAAGAACGGGGAGGCGTGCAAGGAGCCAGAGGGTGTCGTCACATCCTTATCTCCCCACATGCCATCCTCGGCGGGGTGTATCTCACGTAGTCGACATCTAAGGCAGGCGAGCGGGATGGGGCGGGGGTGGGGGTGGGGGGGTAAGTTGAAAATGCTCTGGTATCCCAAAGTGGAGGTTGTACCACCTGACTCCATGCTCCTGTTAATGAAAATCATGACTCGATCTCAGCCAAATGAATAGGGTCTTGACACCAGATGGCGCTGAAGGTTTTGCCCGTCGCGCTGAACAGCCTCCGCTCGTCTTATATTATTATGACTCGCTTTATGCGGCCGAAAAGGTCTGCGAGTAAACATCATAAAGCTATTGAGTTGTATCCTCAATGTGACCTAACAAGTGCGTGAAGAGGGACTTATCCTGGTGCTACGGCGTTGTGCCTTTGGTCTAGATTGAGTTGTTTGAGCCAAAGATTGCGCATCCACGCAGCGCCTGTATATTTCAAAACGTGACTTATGCAGCGGCGGCCGCATATCAGAGTTGTGTGTGTAAGTTGGCTTTCCTGCCGTCTGCTCATCCCCCCCCCCCCCCAGCGCCTCGCGTAGCTGAGGGGAAGGGGGTGATCTAGGCGCCGTGTTGTCTACAGCATCACTGTCAAGGTGTTTGAGTGCTCCCACGCTTCATTACCGTCTAACTTAGCATATCATAAGTCATTATCAGATACGCCCCCCTGTATTTCCTCCCCCGGTTAGCAGCGGCCCATTTTCTTCCGTTAGCATTATTTTGCGAAACTGGGAATTGCAGAGACTCCGGAGTCGTAACCCGAGGAAGGGCTCCGAAGCTTTTGTAATTAGTTCGTGTGGAAGCCAAGGTCTTGCCGCGATGTCTGTTGCAGGGGGAAAGAGCGAGTCCTTGTTTACCGACGTTTATTCGTAAACGGAGGCTAAATCCTGATACAGTCGATACCCTGTGCTTGTCTCGGGTAATACGTGAATGAAGGGTACTGTGTGAGTATGCTTTGTGTGTGTGTGCGTGTGCGTGTGTGTGTGTGTGTGTGTGTGTGTGTGTGTGTGTGTGTGTGTGTGTGTGTGTGTGTGTGTGTGTGTGTGTGTGTGAGAGAGAGAGACAGACAGACAGACAGACAGACAGACAGACAGACAGACAGACAGACAGACAGAGAGACAGACAGAGAGAAAGAGAGAACCTCCCAGGGTCAGTTCTTCGTCTACTAAAGTATAGTCGTTTTATAGCGACAAGAAGCATCTGGCCGAAATACCGTTTCATCACCGCCTTTCTGTAAATCGACTTTTCGCGTGGCGGTATCTTGCAAAAGTGGCGTGCGCCTTTTTTTTGCAAGGAGGCGAGGATAAATGTTCCGGCTTGTTATGCGAGGTGTGAGTCAGGAATGTCCCGGTGACTTTAGCAGTGACCTAGTGCGCCGTGCCTTGTAATCACGGCTGTATTGTTCCCTCAAGTAGTAGCTGACTACCGCCGTATTAGATTCCCATTGGGTAAGTTTTGCAGCCGTCCGTTATTTATTTATTTTTTAATCCAAACTTGATCCCCCAAAAAGTCGTGACACGTAACATGGCTTCGTATCAAGGTGTGTTCGGCATGTAGGCAAGGCTTCCGTGCGTGTGGCAGGGCTCCGGGCGTGATGTCACTGCTACCCTGTGACGGTGCTGCATGTCGATATGATACGCTCGCGTGTCTAAAGCGGCCAACAACAAATCAACTCTGTTTACAACGAAAGTCTTAGCTCGCATGCATTTGCCGGCCGTCTAATACTGCCTGGCAGTGGAGTCGTCAGAATCGGCAACGTGTCTGGTCCGCAGTTTTTATTTGCGTTCGACGGGTAAATCCGCGGAGGGCAAAGCGGAAGACCCCGGAATTTGACGAGCGTCTATGACCCCAAGTTATTATGCCGTGCGTAATGCGGGGTTATGTTTTGTTTGGGAAGATAAATCGGGGCTTTAATGCGAGTGCATGTCGGCACTCGCGGGGACGCTCACGGACAGCGGTGTCGTGGCCCGATCAAGACAATTAAAGCAGTAGAACAGACGCCATAAAAAGTGTCCCGAACTTTCACGAAGCGGAGGGAGGTAGGTGGCCCGGAGACGACGTGGCGGCGGTGCTGAGCATCCTCCGGTGGAAGCCAGGCCGTGCTTTGGTTGTTTCCTTGTTCGAGGCAAGGAGGGAGGCCGGGCGCGGCCAGGCATGCGAGCCTCGTTGTGCTGGAGACGATTCTCTCTCTCTCTCTCTCTCTCTCTCTCTCTCTCTCTCTCTCTCTCTCTCTCTCTCTCTCTCTCTCTCTCTCTCTCTCTCTCCCCCTCCTCCCTCCCTCCCTCCCTCCCTCCCACCTTTCCCCCTCTCTCCTCCCTCCCTCCCACCTTTCCCCCTCTCTCTCCCTCCCTCCCACCTTCCCCTCTCTCCTCCCTCCCTCCCACCTTTCCCCTCTCTCCTCCCTCCCTCCCACCTTTCCCCCTCTCTCCTCCCTCCCTCCCACCTTTCCCCTCTCCTCCCTCCCTCCCACCTTTCCCCCTCTCCTCCTCCCTCCCTCCCACCTTTCCCCCTCTCTCCTCCCTCCCTCCCACCTTTCCCCCTCTCTCCTCCCTCCCTCCCACCTTTCCCCCTCTCTCCTCCCTCCCTCCCACCTTTCCCCCTCTCTCCCCTCCCTCACACCTTTCCCCTCTCTCCTCCTTCCCCCTCTCCCACCTTTCCCTCTCCTCCCTCCCTCCCACCTTTCCCCCTCCCTCCCCCTCTCCATCTCCTCCCCTTCCTCCCCCTCTCCCTCTCTCTCTCTCTCTCTCTCCTATCGCCCCTTTCTCTCTCTCTCTCTCTCTCTCTCTCTCTTCCCTTCCATCTCTTCTTCTTCCCCTTCCGGCTATCTATCTATATATCTCCCTCCTTTCTCTCACACTCATTCTCAATCTTCCATTCTCCGCCCCCTCATATCAGTACCTGTATCATTGTATCCATTACATTTCTTTCTTCCATGTTTCCTGCTCTCCCCCCCCTTTCCCCCCTCACCCCTCTTCCCTGTGCCGCACCCCCCCTCCTCCTCACGCTTCCCCCCGAGTCCTTGTATCAAGTGGAGGGGAAGCGAGAGGGAGGGGAGCGAGGGCGATCCGTGCGGTAGATAAAGAGAGGGGAATTAGCGAGGAAACGGTCGGGTGGATATCAGGTCCCAACACCCATTTGACAGCGCCCACGCCCGTACACCCACGCCCTTGGTTTTGCATACGGGGGAACCTGAGAGTCGACGGCTGCCATGGATTATCGGCAAACAGCGGGATTTAGTAGAAGCTGTCATGTCTTGTATGAGTCCTTGGGCATTTTAAGTAGGTGTTTGTGTGTGCGCGCGTGTGTGTGTATTTGTCGGTATGTTGGGGCGTTTAGTGCGGGTCGTGTTTGATGGAGAAGGTGTCGAAGCGAAGGGTTGATAGCGGACAGAGAGGGTTTAGGTGTGAGATCCGCGTCCAAGGGAAGGTGGTGTGGGTAGCGGAAGCAAGGCGGGGGCCAGCGGGAGAGACAAAGGGAGCAAGAAGGCGTAACGTCCAGTATCCGCTGCCGTCCCCGTCTTCGCCACGGCTGACCCACGGCTTTCTATTCGGCCTTCGCGGTGCCATTACTCAATCGGTCGATGATAGGGTTTTCGGTGGATGTTAAATGTAGGGAGTCTCGGTGTCGTTCGGTTACGGGTCGGGGCCGAACCGCAGCAAGTCTCGGGCTGGGTTTGAGCGGTCGCGCTCTCGCTTGCGGGATGTGAATGCGTTGTTTTTACCCTCGCGAGTGTGGTTGGGTGGACAGGAAATTAGAGCCCCATCAAGTGCGTTCTTTCTATTTGCGTAGGTTGTATGTACAAAGAAATTGGGTTGACATAACGGCCTTTGTTTTCAGTTAACAGATGGCGTTATGCAAGTTGCTGTATGGGGCAGTGCGACCGTTCCTTAGCTATACATTATTTATGCGTTAATGGACACTTATGTCCGTTATAGCACCTAGACACGCCTTCGTACCCTGTTCGCTACAGATCCATGTAGCTGATATGGTGTTATTATTTTGGATATTCAGTTTCTTTATAACCTTTTTTTTTTTGAGCTAAGTGACGTCGCAATATGACAAGATAATGGCAAAGTCTTAGAACAAATGTGTGTGTTGTTGCGTGTGTCCGGTGCGTGCGTGCAGGGTATAGAGGGCAGGGGCTAAGTATAATAGACAGGGAGTGAAGGAGCCCGAGGAGTACGGTGGCGACGAGGATGCCTCTCAGTGTTGAGTGAGGTGGCGGCGCCCGGGCGCTTACTTGAGTCACCAAGGGTCCGGGAAGCGGGGCGGGGCGCGGGGGAGGGAGGGGGAGGCAGGGGGACCGCCTGTATTGAGACTGCCAAGGGGCTACGGCTTCGGAATGTCATTGTGGCATCCTGGACGGGAGGCGCAAGGGAGAAAGCTCTTTACCAAATGGCTATGCGTTATGTATAGCATCGGCGGTGGTCATGTGTCGCGGGAGAAAATTGTAGAAAGTAGGTGGCCACGAGGACGATTGAATATGAATCGATTGGCAAATGAAAGTAGTTTGTGACGTCGCGTTCTCAGGCATCAGGTGAGTCTGGGAGGCGAAGCGGCGCGGGGTTGCTTTGGCGAGCGTTACCAGGATGCCCGTTAATGACGAGCATAGGCGAGCCTGCCGCATTATAAACTCTCGGGAGCCCAGCAACTAGACGCGGCAGGCAGGCAGGCTGGCAGGCAGGTAGGCCGGGCGCGCCAGGATGGAAGGAGCGGGAGGAGGCCCAGGAAAGTGCATTAGGGAGGGAGAAGGGCGCTCCGAGGCAGGGCTGAAGGTGATGGGGCGTCCAGGGAGAAGTGGGTAAGGTCATAATGGCTCTTGGGCCCCTTCTTGAAGCAGTATCGCCCTTTACCTTGGAAGCCACTTCACACCTTCCCCTCTCCACCCGCCGCCCACCCTCCCCTCGCCCGACGCCTCACGTGTGCCCTCAGACCTGCTCTCTATAAGATGGTGCGCATATGTATAAATGCGTAAAGAAACGCGCTCACACTCAAATTCACATTCACCCCCTCCCATCCACACACACATACACACACAATCGCGCAGCAATGATATAAATATAATTGTACAGGTAATTTTATGGGCTACTTTTTGTTGCCCGTTATTTTCCTGGTTCCGTCTCCTATTCGGCATCTACCCCCTTCATCCCATTTCGCATTCATTACTCGCTCCACCCCCCCCCTCCCCCTTTCAACCACGTAGGAGCGGATATCAGCATAACAATGAGTGCGAGACGTGGTGCCTACGAGGTCCATCCCGTACAGTGCGTTGTGCAATGCATCTCCCGAGGCTCTTGGAGAAACCTTGGCGATGCCCACAGCTGAACCCTCTCCTCCTCTCTCCCCTCTCCCCTCTCCCCTCTCCGCCTCCTCAGCTCCATCCTCATCCTCCTTATCCCCCTTCTTCGTTCTTTCTTGCCTCAGCCTCTCCGCTCGGCTTCTTCTCGTGTTGGCTGCACTTAATTAGATATTGATCTCGGCTTAAAAGGTATTGATGTTCACTTAATCCCTCAATTATTTAGAACGAGGAAGATCCGCAGTTTGTCTTCAGAGGGTGTGTGTTTTGAGAGGATTCCCGGTTTATCTGGTCCTCCTCCTGTCGGTCGGTCTTGTCAGCAGATGGACTGATGAATTGCTTGCTGATTTTGGAGAGAGAGAGAGAGAGAGAGAGAGAGAGAGAGAGAGAGAGAGAGAGAGAGAGAGAGAGAGAGAGAGAGAGAGAGAGAGAGAGAGAGAGAGAGAGGAAACTATTCTGTCGAATATATGCACAGCGATATATTTTTTTTACCCCATCTTCCGAAGCACAAGAACTCCATCTTCCTTCTCTTTATCTTTGGCCTGATAACGTGGAAGGATATTTTTCCTTCGCTCCCCCACCAATATTACCAGGTGTCCACCATGCGACCACTGCATCACCGAGTCCGTGGACCGGCACGTTCCTTGTGACGTGTGAGTGCGAGAGAGTGACGTCAGTGATTGTGGACGGTAAATGTTTGTGGAGGGAATGTGTCCCCTTTCCTCTTTTTCTCTCTCATTCTTTCTCTTTCTCTCTCTCCCTCCCTCCCTCCCTCCCTCCTTCCCTCCCTTTCTCCATCTCTCTCTGTCCCTCTCCCTCTCCCTCCCTCTCCCTCTCCCTCCCCCCCCCCCCCCCTCTCTCTCTCTCTCTCTCTCTCTCTCTCTCTCTCTCTCTCTCTCTCTCTCTCTCTCTCTCTCTCTCTCTCTCTCTCTGCTCTCTCTCTTCTCCTGCTCTCCATTTTCCTATCTCCTTCTCCCTCCCTTCTCTCCTCTCCTCCCCCTCCTCTCTCTCCTCTCCTCCCCCTCCTCTCTCTCCTCTCCTATCCTCTCCTCCCCCTCCCCCTTCCTCTCTCTCTCCCTCCCTCCCTCTCACGGCGCTAGCTTCTTTTCCTTAATATGTTGGATTCTTGTTTAGTTTGCCCTTTTTGGATTGGATTGATAAGGTAGGAAGGGAAATCGTACGTTTGGGCGCCCGGGTTTTCTTCCATCGCGTCTGGTCCACCAACCGCATTGGATTAACTAATTGTTGTTCGAGTAACGAGTAAGGGCCGGGAGATTGGTCGGGGTATTAAATGCAAGATTGGGAGATAGGCCGAAGCGCGCAGACGGACGGGTGGCAGGGCCCTTCCGCGGAGGGAAGCCTGCGAGGGAGAGGGAGAGAGGTAGATGGGTAGACCGCAAAATCGACAAGTGGGCGAAGGGGGGAGCGGGGGGGGGGAGGTCGTGGAGGAAGAGAGGGAGAAGCTGGAGTGGCGAGGTGGAGGAGGGCGGCTTGGGCCTGGAGTGACAGTGCCGGGCTCTTGTGGCACTCACTGCTCTGAGGGCTCTTACCTCCTGTCGTTACACTCGCCCACATCCAAGGCCTTCAGTACCTGTATACCTTCCCGTCTCTAACCACGCTTGCGTCTTGTTTTTCGGTCTGTTTTTTCCATGTATATCTCCTGCGTTTGTGGCGATTGTGCACCTGCAGTGACACCTGTCTGCATACTTGCACATATTGATCACGGAGAATTCGTTGAACTGTATGCAATGGCTTTAACGTGATAAAAGTGTATACCCTTGATGAGTTAGTGTATCCGCCTCCTCTTGAAAGTAACACTTATTTAGCGACGCATCCCCGATGTGAGAATTTCGAGAGCTGGCAACCTACGTCTTGGATTGGAATGATAAGCGGCGACGTATTCTAATTTTGCACTGTCTCTTCCGTAGATTATTAACGTGCGGCAGTTTACATTTCTCTCTCTCTCTCTCTCTCTCTCTCTCTCTCTCTCTCTCTCTCTCTCTCTCTGTCTCTCTCTCTCTCTCTCTATATCTCTCTCTCTCTCTCTTTTATATCTCTCTCTCTCTCTCTTATATCTCTCTCTCTCTCTCTCTTTATATATCTCTCTCTCTCTCTCTCTCTCTCTCTCTCTCTCTCTCTCTCTCTTTCATATCTCTCTCTCTCTCTCTCTCATATATCTCTTCTCAAATATAATGTATGAATATAGTTAAATAAATACGCACATATCCACGCGCATTACTTGTAGTAATTACATGAATCTTTTTATCCCGCTCGTCATTTCCTTCGCCTCTCGTCCATCTCCTTCGCTAAACGTGAGCATCAAATTATAATCCCAGATGACTGATGGTGATCGTGCGAATACACTTAAATAGATGAACGGTATGACAGCGGAAGATTAGTGGCTACGGATCCCCTAATATTGTCCCATGATTGACATTGTCCATTAATTAGACCCGTGTAAAGGCTGGGGGCGCCGCGGCCGAGCTAGGTCTACGAAGGGGAGGAGGGAGAGGAGAGGGGAGAAAGGAGGGAGGGGATGAGAGGCGAGAAGAGGGAAGAGAGGCCGCAAGCCCTCGCGAGGTCTCTCGGGTGTCGACGAGGAGAGGGGTCGGCGTCGGCGGAGACACGCGGGGAATATTCGATGACGCGGGGCCTCCGTCATGCAGGCGGGTCAGGCAGGCCGACGGCATGATTGGTAATTTCTGCCGGGATACTGCAGGTACAATTGGAAAGTGGCATTCGGGGCAGGGGGCAGGGGCGGCGGGCAGGGGGCAGGGGCGGCGGGCAGGGGCAGGGGGAGGCTGGGTGTGGCGGAAGCTTTTGGGCCGATGCGAGCGGGGAGGCCAAACATTGGAACCGTGTCATTCTTAATTACCTGGCTAGATTAGATTTTGTGGTCCGGACACGACAGGTGGCTCATCAGCATAACGAGCTAGGACGCACTTTGTTCTCCTCGGCAATGCATACTTTTTCCCCCTCTTTCTTTCCGCGTCTCTCCTTTTCTCCTTTTTAAAGCAGAGCCCGCGTGTCCCCACGTTCTCCTCCCACCTCATCAAGCTCAAGCTGTCGCCGCATCCCCCTCCCTCCCTCCCTCCCTCTCATCCTTTTCTCCCTCTCCCCCCTTCCATCCGCCCATCCATCCACCTCAGACAATCGCTTTTTTTCGCCTCCTCCATCTACTCCCTCCTTTCTCCCACTCCATCCCGTCTTGATATGGGAGTAATGTGTGCAGGAGCGACGTTTTGATCAGCCTTTATGTTGCGGGGACGTTTAGGAGCCGCGTGTGTTATCGTGCGCGATCCCTTCCGTTCTTGGAAGCTTTATGGTAACTCCCCTTGATGCCGCGGCGTTCGCTGGGGTCGACCCGGCCGGCCTTCTCGGGGGCCTGCCACTTGGAACCCGGGAACTCAGGTGTTAGAAATATTCCGGGTTAACGTCACGGTTTTCCGGCCTCGTGCTTTTTAGCGTTTTCATTTTCGTTCATGCTGTTGGGAGTTGAGCCTTCCATTTGTTTTTTTTAGTTAATTCCATTAACTCGGGGCCCTCTGCTCTGTGTTGTCCAGTGGAAATCTAGTTACTCTTACTCTGTCCAAAATGCCTCTGCCAGCCACCATTCGATATATTCAGGCCGGCGTTCCCTGCACTCCCTTCACATTTCCTCTATTCCATAATGCACTATACCGCCCCCCCCCCCTCCAATCCCCTCTCACTCTCGCCCCTCGCCCGTCCAGCTTTCGAGGTATTGCCTTCCATGACGCCACATGATCTCCTGACTACCCCTGTCCTGCGTACCAGGTGTGGGCCGTGTGGTTATGGCAGACCAGGGGCCGTGCCGGTGACTAGGATGGCGATAGATGGTGCTTAGGCGTGATAAGATGGTGGTGTCAGTGGTGTAGGAGTGGAGCTAGGAAAGGGGAGCTGAGGATGGCGGCGGCGACGAGCCAGAGGTTGCGGCTGAGGATAAAAACCTTGACACGCGGCTAAGGACATGTCCCCGAGCAAAGTTGTAGAGGAAACTAAGGTCTGAGGGTCCTTCTGCTGTTCTCCTCCTCCTCCTCCTTCCTCCTACCAACCCCTTTCCCCTCCTACCCCCTTCCCCCTCCTACCCCCCCTACCCACTCCCCCCTCCTCTCCTTACCTTGACGGGAGCAGCGGCCCTCCACATACACCACCCTCTCTTCCTGTCCCTCTCACCACCTCCTCCACGCCCTCCTCACCTGCTCCTCTCGCTCTCCTCTCGGCGGAAACCTCTCTTCCAGCCTTTGTGACCTCAATGATCCACGTTTTGGAACATTCTCTGTGGAAAAGTTGTGTGAATGAAGTCAGTCACACGAGAGCGTTGGCAAGAATGGCCAGATTCTTCTCTCAAGTTTCTGCTGTAGGTAATACCCGGATCTCGGGTGAATGAGAGGGGCTTGAAGGGGATAGCTCCAGCGCAGTCCCGTGGTGATAGTGGTGACGGGGGCGGCGGTGGCACTGGCGCTGGTAGAAGCAACTGAGGTCACGACCCAGCAGGGGAATCGCCCGTCAATCATGTGGACAATACCTACCACATACACGCGCCCACATCGCTTCGTTCGCTCCGCTTTCACATTACATTGGCAGGGTGTCCCTCCGTATGGGCTATTTTAGAAACTTGGGATTTTGCATTTTTGACAATGACTGATAGAGGAAATGTTTGTTTCGGTATTTTTCTAAGCTTTTCCTCGCTTCTATATGGGTTGCTCAGGCATTTCCACTTACCCTAACGTCATATCCTGGTCTGCGAGTTGGGTCGCGGGGACACATGCCTAATGGAGACCTCTTGAGAACACGAGAGACTTCTTCAAAATCTCATATTTCTCTTTGTTGGTCGAATCGAATCTTTGTTCACCGTGTCGTTTGTGAAGAAAGGAGATAAAGCATAAAACTGAAAATTGATATTGTCTTCCTTTTCGTGGTAGAAAGAATAAGAAAATGAAATGACGGGGATTACGGTAGGCTGAAGATTGCTGGCATCTGCTGAGAGGCTTCTGTTGCCGACTTGGCTGCACGTGACTGCAGTGACAACTAGTATTATTAATGTATTAAATTGCTGTTCTAACGAGCAGCTGTGAGCGGCCATTATAAAGTGAATTCATAACTCGACTTACATCTAGATATGGGGACGATGCTGCTGATGCTTAGACGAGGAAGAACCGCCAATGTCTTCTTTCATATTCCCGCCCGGTCTCTCTCTGGCTTCCCTTTTCTCTCGACGCTTTTACGGTCTGAAGTTATGGAAGGAAGAGCGCGTCTCTGTACTATTCATCCTCTTTTGTTCGTCTCCTGTACTCCCTTGGGCGGATGTTCTAGTAGCAAGACACAATTGTAGAGGCGACTCCCTCCGGAAGCGCCACAGCTGCGGAAACGATCAGATCTCGTTATGCTGCCACGACCTGCCCTGCGGACAAGAGGTGGCGGAGGGACCGCGTGAGAGTTCATTGTCGAGAAGCGCTGCTTTCGAGACCGTGGCCAAGTGCTCTGAACTTCTCTTCGCTTAATTGATGGCACTTGGTCGGATTTTTTATTTATTCTCTGCTCCGCCTTCCCTTGTTACCTTCTTTTCTTGTTCCCCTTTTATCTTCCCCCTCTCTCCCTTCCCTTCCCCTCCCTTCCCACCTCCTCCTTCCCTCCCTCCCTCCCTTCCCCCCTGCATCGCAACTTTCAAGGATGATCCTGAAGGGACTTTACAAAACGCACCTCGAACGCCACACAAATTCCCCGCTCGTACCGATTTATAGACCGGCAGCGCACCTCGAAACAAGACGGGGTTGGGGTCCGTTATTCACTCGTCTCGTAAAACGTAACCAGACCGGGCAACTAGGGTTAAAAACCAGGGAAAGATTCGTGGATCAGAGCGCCGAGGTGCTTTTTTGAGTTGTTTTTCTTCTCCTCGCTTCGGCTTGCTTGTCGGTCACGTTCCCGTCCTCGACTTGTGTGCCTTGCGTTATAATAATTGTTTGATTATTTAGCAGTCCATAATTAGTGCAATTACCGAACCCCACATGGACTTGGGACGAGGCTGCGTGAAAGGAGAGACTGTCTTCGCTGGAAAAGCATTGTTTCTTAAGTAAGTGATCTGTATCACGCGGGCGCCGCCGCCTCCCCCCACGCTTTGTGTCAGCGTTGGGCCTACGGTGTCGGTGGGCGTGGTTGGGGGCGGCGATGACCTTGGAGGGGCGTGGCAGGCCATTGTGTTTAAGGCACATCCTCCCACGATGACGAGAGATAAAGGAGACGAGGTTCTTGCACTCCGACCGTCGTCCACCTGCCCGGCCAGGCGCGTCTCGGCCGCTGGCGAGCCACGTCGTCCTTTGTTTCCTCTGGACGCGTTGGCCGCTGCTTTCCAGTCTTGTGTTTATGTCTATGACTGTCTTCTCCTCTTCCTCCTCCCCTTCGCTTTTCCCCTTCACCGCCCCTCCCCTGCGGCATGTTTCATCCTCGCGCAAAGTAGGGTTCAGGAGGGTGTTACCTGTCATTTCGGAGCGAGTGTAATCAACGGGGGGGACGTCGTCATAATCATTTCGTATTTATGAGATCACGCTTGACGAGTATCTCGTGTTGCCGTTCAGTGTAATTGTTGCATGGCGGCCTTGCACTTAGTATAATTAGTAGTGTTTGAATGCAAAGCAATTGTAAGTCTGTATATTTGGATCGCTTTCGGGATGCGCCTGTGCGTGCGTGGATACGTTTGCAAGGTGTTGATTGCGCTTGCGTCGACTCTTTCAGAAGTAAAAGATTAGGTGATTCTTGTATGATGTTTTTAATGTAATGGGAAGAAGACAGGTACTACTAAATGGCATGGGAGAGAATGTCGGTACGCTCGAGGGACGATGGCAAAGTAGGGCAGAAAAAGGAGTTAAGGACCGTTACTGTGTGGATGGAGCCGAGAAATGCCTTGGATTGTAGCATGCGGCAAAACCTTGGGAAGTCCTGGGTGAATTATTTAAATTATATAATTGGGCGTTTGGCGGGCGTCCGATATTGATCATTCTTGCTTATGGTATATAATGGGCGGAATCAATCTGCCAACGACGCAAAACCCTTGGGCACCTCATCTTCGCGTGGCCATCAGCATGCTAATCGGAGGTCCCAGGTTGCATCCATAACCCTTTGTTACGCCTGCGCACTCGGTACTCTTACGGCCCCGTGTCCTTTGTTCTCGCCCTCCCGTGGCTGCAAGTGCGCATTCGTCGCTCGCTCGCTCGCTCCCCTATTAGCCTTTTGCGATTTATATTTGATTATTTTTTGCTTAGATTGACCGTTTCTGGCTCGGAAACTCTCTCTCCCTCTCCCTCCCCCCCCCTTCATCCATTTCCTCTTACCGTCTCTCTCTCTCTCTCTCTCTCTCTCTCTCTCTCTCTCTCTCTCTCTCTCTCTCTCTCTCTCTCTCTCTCTCTCTCTCTCTCTCTCTCTCTCTCTCTCTCTCTCTCTCGTCCCGCTGGCGGTTGTATTCAATATTTGTAGAATAATAGAGGTTTGCACAGTATAGCGGCTATTAGGGCCTGGTTTATTTAGGGTCCGGAATGAAATCTGATTCGATGACCTGCGGAAGGAACGGAGGGTCATTTTTTTTTTCTTTTTTTCTAATTTACGAGAATACCCGGAATCGCTGAGTCAGCGCCTTTTGCTCGCGTGCCTTAGAATAAGTAAAATAATAAATAATACGGTAATGCGACTCGTCAAGTAAAGATACTTGATGCGATTGAGTGATAAAACGATGTATTTTCTGTAACCATAAATTCGATATCGGGGATTAGATCATGTTATCCGAGAGCTGCAGCGTTTCGGGCAGCACGCACGGAGGCACGACGAAGCCAGAGAGCCAGTGTTACAACCACAAGCACACCTGGCCTCACACACGGAAGCAAGGAACGCTCGCACGCATTTGTGTTGGCCCGTGTCAAACAGGAGGTACTCGGTGCACGGGTATACGTGTGTAGGTTTGCATGTATATGTTTAAAATGCTTGTCTGTGTATGGACACGTATCTGTGTAAGTGAGGGGCATTTATAAGTTGTGTATGTGTGTGTGTATGTTTGCGTGCAAGGTTGGTTGTGTTTGTATGTGAAGAAGAGGCTGTCTTACTGCCTTACTGACTGACTAACTGTCGGTTGGAAGGGCAGAAAAAGATGCACAGTTAGCGGGGACGATCCACAGCTGTTACAAGATAGGCGCGGGGGAAAAAGCTCACGATAAAAACATCTGGGTACCGTCTGCGTCGGCGCTTCAGTAGTGGGCGTTAGTCACAGGTATTTTCAGCCTTGCGCGAGTGCAGTCAAAACAAGCGATGTTGTGGTTGTCCTCATAATCGTGTTTATTGTTTCTCCCTCTATCTAGTCGATGAAAACTCGCAGTCGGCATTGCTCCTTGCAGGCCGGGGGAAACATAACGTGCGAGATCGTGATAGGATTGTACCGGGATGATTTGGCTCTCTTAAAGTAACCATTCCCGACGGCTGGCCCTGATTGTACCCTCTTGGGCGTCCTCGAGGACTTCGTGTGTGTGTGCGTTTGTTTGTGTGTGCGTGCGTGCGTTTGCGATTGCAAGTGCGTGTGCAAGTGGCTGTACATTGTGCTACTAGAAGAGATTGAGGAATCCAGCCCTTGGTTAATTCCTCCCCTCCTTCAGTAATTTGTATATTCTCCCATACTTTACAGTATGTTCCCTTTCTATCTTTGAAATAAGGATTCTATGCTCCCTTTCTCCCGCGCTCCCTGCTCCCCCTTCTCTTCGCCGTCTTCTCTCCCTGCCTCCCTCCCTCCCAGTCTGTAGATATGCTGAGGTCGCTGACTCTCCGGCCCAGCAAAGTGGTCACAATATCCTACAATCAGTACGGGACCCTCTGGCGTAAGCGGCGCTGCACGCCCTCCGGCAGCGATTACAGTCGCGCCGGAGGATCTCGGATGATTTTCAGAAGACGACCAGGTTCCTGCGCGCCAAGGACTTCCGATATTGTGATTCACCTGAGATGCTCGGCGGTGGTTGGCGCTCGGGTGTAGCGTCACGGTGTGCGGTTGGAACCGGTTCCTCGACCTGACCTCTTGGCGCGATGACCCGTAACCCGGAGCCGTGCACGTTTTGCAACACTCACGATCATATGGCCCACAACCGCAGTTTATTCGTGTACACTGTGCCACGCAGGCTAATGCGACTTTCTTCTTCACCTGCATTATCGCCTTTCTCTCTCTCTCTCTCTCTCTCTCTCTCTCTCTCTCTCTCTCTCTAGCTCTCTCTCTCTCTCTCTCTCTCTCTCTCTCTCTTCTCTCTCCTTCTCTCTCATCTCTCTCCTCCTCTCTCTCTCTCTCTCTCCCTCTCCCTCCCTCCCTCCCCTCCCTCCCTCCCTACCTCCCTCCCTCCCCTCCCTCCCTCCCCCTCTCCCTCTCCCTCTCTCCTCTCCCCTCTCCACCTCTCCCTCTCCCTCTCTCCCCCTCTCCCTCTCCCTCCCTCCCTCCCTCCTTTGTCTATCTCTCCCTTCTTCCCTCCCTCCCTTCCTCTCGCCCTTTCTCCCCCTCCCTCCCTCTCTCCCTTTCTCCCCCTCCTGCATTACAAATTCTGCTGTAACCCCACTTTCCTTTGCATTTAGGTCACAACCGCGACGCGTACATACCCACGGTTTGCTCGTACACAACCGCGCCGGCCCACGGGGACGAGCGATGAACTAATCGTCGCGTGGCAAGTTCGTCTGGGCACATGGGACGAACGTGCACCTACGCCGTGTTCATGAATGTAAAAGTCATGGAAAGGATGTGGAGTGTATGTGTACGATCTGGGCGGGTTTTTTTCCTCTTCCTCGTTCTTTCTTTTATTGCATTCCTTGCGTTCGAATGACAAGGGAATTCACGATTGCTTAGTTCGCCAGTTTACCGTGAGAAAGACTACAATACGGAGAGCCACTCTTAAAGGGCAAATATTACTTATGACGCCGCGAGGTGTGGAGGAAGCGGCCGGAGAGTGGACGCGGGGAGGGCCAGGTTGCACTCCACGCGGAACTGAGCGCCCGTTGCATGGCCCAGTAAGTGGCGAGCGTCCGTTCTTTCTGTGGAGCCACAATGGAATTTTGTTGGAAAGGGAAATCACGATAAGAGCCTAGCGTAGATGCGGAAAGATAGGGATCGGAGATTAAAGCAGGGCATTCCCCTTCTCCCCCGCCGGCCGAGCCCGCTCACCCCGCCCCGCCAGGGTGGGTCATCGGACAGGAACATGGAGGCTGGAGCGTGCTTGGGGCGGAATGGCTTTTTGTTCCCCACGCTTCCTCATGCCGCCATCTTGTCTGACGGGTTTCGATCATTCAGCGGCGGAGGCACGTCCTCGGCCCTCCGATCAGATGCTCCATTCTCCTGCAGCGTCGAGTGGCCGCCGTGCTTTCAGTGCTGACTTATGACCTGATGATGACGAGAGGTTTTATTCGTCTTTGGTGATATCTTCTCGGCGGAACTCTCCTTGCTCTCGATTTGTTCTTACCCCGCGGAAACGCTGTACGTGTTCGTCTTCGTTCACGTGCTTATAGCAAGGCATTGGCCTTGGTCGAACG
>NC_091579.1:2865212-2902712 GCF_042767895.1 Penaeus vannamei | reverse complement strand
GGGGCCGGCCTCGCCCTGTGCCCGCCCCCTCTCGCCGAAGGTCCGATTGAGAGCCGATACAGGGCCCTCGGCGCCGCACCTGAGGCCGCGTCATCACTTGCACGACGCCCTCGACGGTGCCACGAACAGTTTACCTGCCTTATCTACCAAATCGGGGAGACCGAGAGAGCAGAGCCGTGACGCCGATGTTTTGTACATCGCGGTGAGGACGTCGGGAATGGGTGGGGGCGGGGTGGGGGTGGTGGGAATGGTGGGGGCTGGGGAGGGTGCCTACGACCTTAGGCGCGTTCGGGCGATCATGCAATGTCTTTTGTAAGATTGATTAGAAGGTGAAAGGCTGAATGACGAGGCCGGGGCGGGGCGGGGGGCGGAGGCAGGGGAGATGTGCAGGTGCAGGTCAGCAAGTGAAATAAATGGCACGTGGGGGGCTGGCATGAGCCGTGACCAATGAGGAGAGTCACGCAGGTCCCGCACACTGGCCCATCCGCCATTTTCATTTAAAATTGAAGTTGCCTCCCGCCGTGCAACCTGCATTTATTCTCCGGCGCTGAAATGATGTTACGTGCGTTCCCGTTGGGTGCCGGCAGAAGGGCTTCAGAAATTGCCTGGAAATGTATGCGCATGGTAACGTGTGGACGCGTGGATGTGCATGCCAGCACGTGCGTGTCTGTGTGCTGTGCACTTTGTGCATGCGTGCACGTGTTTGTCTCGGTCTGTTGAAGTACTCCCTATAGATTATAATGAAATGAAAAGGGTGGCCCTGAGTTAGCAAATCTGACCGCGACTACCTTTTACTTTGCACTGTTTGTCCATGGCAGCGTCTTGCCTTCTGCGTTTATTATGCCGAAATATATTTCTTTCTATTTTTTCATTTCTTTTTTGAACTTCGGAAATATTTTCGAAAGACTTTCGTCAGATAGCATGCTAACTTAGATTTACTGCACCACAACACGCCGCCGCCAAGCCTTGTTTAAACGAAGTGGAGAAAAAAAAAGGAAATGGATAGACCCCGAGATAAAGTCTGCGTCGCGATGAACAAGAATTACAAGTGAGGCCGACAAGTCAAAGGCGCGCTCTCCGTGGCGTCGCGGAGCAAAGATGGCGGTTAATGAGAGTTCATCATGGGATCCGAGAAAAAATGAAGAACGAGCCCAGGCGGATGGAGAAATCGATGTCAACCAGGATGGAGCACCACGGGGGTTTTCCAGGGGGCAGGGGGTCCCTCCGGTCTTTGGGGGGGTTGGTGGTGGGGGGAAACTGTGAGGCACAGGTTAGAATCGGTATTCATATTCCTTCTGTAATGGTAGACGTGGAGGCGCGTCACTCAAGATGACAGGCTTTAATGAGATAGGCGGCCCCGATGGAAATCTCTGGCCGTGAAGTTAGCTGGGGAATATCACACGGGGAGGGTTATTTCGCGTCGTGTTTTCTGCAAGCTACCCATTCGTCCGCGAGATGGAAGCGAAGACTGGGCAACATTTAACAACAATTGGTCTGTAGAGAGAGAGCTGTCTGTACTCGGCAATAATTGGCGAGGAGCGAGCCAGCGACCGCGGTATTATTCCACGTGCGGGAACGAAGAATATTGGAGGTCGTTGTGATAGCACTGTTTAGTCGAGAAGTGCCGGGGTTGAGAGGGAGAGGGAGAGGGAGGGGTAGGGGGTGGGGTTGGGGTTGTAGCACACGCTCTTGGTTCCGAGGTTTGCGCTTTCAAAATGGGCTTCGCGGAGGTGTTTTTCTCCTCTGATGATTGTGCAGGGATAGATCGCGTTACGGCTCCACGTGCCGCATTCCGCGATCTCTCGCTTCTCTAAATGCACTTCTTCGCATACTTGTCTCCTCACCTGTGCGAATTGCATAACGAGAATCGCTGTCACATGTGGCGGTTCCTGCCGTAAGAAAATAATTATCTTGGAGCGAGCGTTGGCATCAAGTGGCCTCTGGGCGACTTGGAATGCGGACAACTGGCGTATGATCAGCTGATTGCTTGACCCAGGGGAGGTCCGTGCACATCTAACGACTAAATGAGTTTGCAGCTGCAGGGGCAAGGCGATGTTTCTTCGCGTGGAAAATGGGTAAAGAGAATTGCGTCCTCGGTATTGCCTCGATTTCGAGAGCAACTGGCGATAGTGACAGAGGCGGCGTTGTGTACGAAAGGAGGCTCCACGAGACAAGTTTTTGTTAGTGAGGCGGTGTCCGTTGGGGGAGGGAGGGGGCAGTGAGGAAGCGAGGATCCCCTGCACGGCGCCGCACCTGAGCCGGGCCACCGCACCGTGCGCCCTCGTCTCCCTCCCTCCCGGCCCTCGCCTGCCCTCGCCCCGTCGGCATTGCGCTTCAGAAGTCTTTGTCCGGCACATTTGAGTGACAACAAGGGCTTATCAGATAAGATTAAGCGGCTACATTAGTGGGCGGCGCCGAGCCATTGGGAAGCCATCGACGCTCGACAAGGCTCCCATTTACCTCGGCCGGTGCGAGGTATAATGAACGAGCTTCCGAGTTCCCTTTAACTGCAAAGTTATGTTTGACCACAGGGCGAGCTGTGCATAAGAGCGTGGGAATGTGAATGCGAATGCCGTTCCCGAAATCCGGTGGTAACCACTAACTACTTCGGCGCACAAAGGACTCATTCATTTTAATGTCCCTCCTTCATTATGAATACTGCATATGATACAATTAATGGAGTCTCGGATTTTTTTAAATGAGGAAAGCTTTGTGTGTCTGAATAGTTCTTTACTGTGTGAAAGAAATAGGTAGACACTGGAGCATCATTATCTTCCTTTTTTGTAGGTTTTGCTTTTTTTCTAACAAACCTCATAACTGTGATGGTCATAGTGGAATAGCCAGAGCTAAAGGAACAAGTGAAGCCCTGAGTCCTCACACAAGCTATCCGAATGGGAGGAGGACGGTAGTTCGAGAAAACGTAGAGGCTGGTCTCAATTTTTTGCTGTATTGGTCGCCAAGGTCGTGGCCGTGGTGGTCGTTCTGCCGTGGCCGTGTTTGGTTTGGAGATGAGTGGCCATGAAGACTTCAGACTGATGGCGTGTGTCGAAGTTGGGAGGTAATCTTTCCGCGCGTAAGGCCAAGTCGGCCAGTCAGGATATGGTCTTGATTGTTACCCTGACCGCAGAGTTGGTTAAGAATAGTGATGATAAACGGATAGTTGTGCGGTCAGCCGGGGAGCTGACGTGGCGGTTGATTGTAGTCGATCTTCCGAGGGGTCGAGGCTAGGGTACGTGAAGGGTGGGCGCGAGGGCCCGAGATGGGGCTCCTCCGCGAGTGGAGTGGCGGGGCCGAACTGGCTGCTCCAGTGAGGACGTGCAGTTGAAGTGGCTGAAGGGAGTGTGTTGAAATGATACAAGGGGAGGAGAGTGTGAATGTCAGTTCCGCACGCGTTTGTGTTTATACATGTGGTGAGAGTTTGTGTGCGCGCACGCGCATGCGCGTATGTGCTTGGAGGGGAGAGTGAAGAAGGGAACCTCAGGGATTTTGATTAATAAGAAAATTGGCGTGATGACGCGATAGCCTACGTCGTCAATGAGCCATTCATCATTGGTTAAGATGCTTTTTGTTGCCGAGCAAGATGGTCCGTCCCATCTCTGTCCTCGGGACTCCCTCTGCGCGCCCACTCAAACCCTTCGGTGTGATTGTTTGTCTTCGCATTTTGGATTTGAAGCTGTGTCCAGGTGTGCGGGCAAGTGCCTCGGAGACCCAGGCTGTAGTACCAGGAACTGTCGTCCCCAGCCCCACGCCGGGACGCGAGGTGTCGATGCTGCAGGCCGGGCCGGGGAGTGCCGGCGGGATGTTTGGATACGAAGGAAGGCGGGGGAGGCTGGCTGTTGACACTGGTGGAGGTGCTGACGGACGGGCGGCTGGGAGGTGGCGCACACTCGCCGCGCATTTGCTCTTGCGTTTTCCTCTTGCACGGCCATAGCAGTCGTTAGCAGAGGTAAGGCGTCCGTGCTGCTGGTAATGGTGGATGCGGGCGCGTGAAGTGGGAAGACGCGGCAGCGAGGGTGTAATGTAGTACTGGGCAGAGAAAGGGGCGCGGGATGTGTGTAGAGGGGGTACGGATATTATGGTCACCCGCATGCCTGCATGCCCCACCTGAGCCTTACGCTACGGATTCGGGTTATTCAGCCTGCTTGGTAGCTACTTTTTATCTTCGTTACCCTTAGTTAACCCCTTTAGTCGTAAACTTGGGGTCCTTCACTCTTCGGCGTGTGACGAGTGGCGAGCGGATTCCGGACTCGGGCAGCTCGCGGAAGAGAGGCGCGGCGCGGGAGGGCAGCGAGCGTGCGGAACTATGATCTCTGACGGGGTATGGTGTTGGGGAGGCTTTGTGATATTATCTTGCGGGCTGTGCGAGGCTGGCGGGATGTGGCCGTAGCGGTGGACACATGACACGGCCGCGGTGTCCCGACCTGCTGCCCGTCCCCTCCCCCTGTCAGCGTTCTGTTACCGCGTCCACCGCCACTCCACCACGACCACCGCACCTGCACCACGCGGACGATGCAGTCCTCGGATCGCGAAGGAGGCAGCTGGCAAAGAATGCCGAGGGGGCGTCACGGTGTCGCGAAGAGGCTGCCCCGGTAACTCGGGTGTGGCGCGGCTGGAGCAGGTTCCGAAAAGCGTTTCCCTCGAAGTGACGTGGTACTCTTGGTAGGGAGGGATGAAAGGGAGGGTCTTAGGGTTAGCAGGTGAGGGGAGGGAAGAACGGTGGCCGCAGCGCTGGGCTAGGGTTACCGCCTGCCCCACAACCCGGTTTCACCTGGCTGAGTGGAGAGGAGGCACCAGCCATACAGCGTAATTCCTACCCTTAATCGGGTGGTCCTACCAGCGCTCGGCTGCTCCTCACTTGGGCACGACCAGCCACCACCCCGACACGGGATCCACCTGCCGTAATGCCGGCTCATGTTGCCCTCCGTACATCCCTCCTCCTCGTGTGCACCTCAGTGCATCTGTGCATGTGTGTGTGCGTCTGTGGTTGCATCCTTTACCCTGAGTCTTATCGAGCGAGAGGCGCACACCTCGCCCAGGAACTGACCGTTATACCGTCCCGCGTTTATTTGCTCTACCGATGCAAAGATATGTGGACACTTTAAACCTGATATATGCAGTGTTGGATAACTGGTGACGTAGGCGCCGTGTGGAGATGTGCAGGTGGAGGCGGCTGCGGGCCAGGGTAACCGGGCACCGCGGCACCGCCCCCTACCACTGATTTGCGACACGCCCCCCATTTACCGCCGCTACAGCATACGATCTTCAGGTGATAGATCATCCACGGCGAGCTTTTACCTCCGTCGAAAGGGTTGTGCGTTAGTTATTGCGCCACGCCTACTTCAGGTGAATTCTGTTCTATATAAAAACACCAAAAAGGAAGAAACATATATTTGTACGTGTGTGTGTGTGTGTATGTGTGTGTGTGTGTGTGTGTGTGTGTGTGTGTGTGTGTGTGTGTGTGTGTGTGTGTGTGTGTGTGTGTGTGTGTGTGTGTGTGTTTTCTCCTGCATGTAGATTGTCGTGCTCACGAGACGTGACAGGAGTGGCCTGGCGGCAGCAACCTGACGCTGGCTGGGGCTTGTCACTCAAGCCTGCAGTTGACTCACAAACACCCTCACCCGGAACTGTCTCTATGTGACTCCCCTACATTGTATGATGTCCCGACGCTGCCTAAGCCCCCGCCCCCTTTGTTCCCCCTCGAATCCGTCTCGCTCCGCCCTTAACCCTCGCCGAGGGACAGCTGCTCTCCTCCTCCTCCGTGACCCGCTCTTGACGCCTCCATTATCGTCGTCTCCTGCGCCGTGAGACAAAGATCTGACTCGGTTTTTTTCATTTCGTTTCTCTCTCTCTCTCTCTCTCTCTCTCTCTCTCTCTCTCTCTCTCTCTCTCTCTCTCTCTCTCTCTCTCTCTCTCTCTCTCTCTCTCTCTCTCTTTCGAACGTTCGATCTATCTTTCGTCTCTCTTTCCTCTTCTTTTTCATGCTCTCCCCTCTCTCCTCTTCTCTTTCTCTTTCTCGTTCTCTTTCTCTTTCTCTTTCTCTTCCTTCTACCCCCCTCTCTCTTCTCTCCTCTCTCCCCTGTCTCTCCTCTTTCGCTTGCTCGCTCCTTCTCTTGTTCCCTCCATACCGTAATATTTTCAGCCCGTTCCCGAAGATAAGGGCGAGATTCAAGGACACGAGACGTCCTCAAACGCCCTTAGCGATGGCATCATTCTATTGGGCACCCTTTTGCTGACAGAAAAGAGCATAAGCACTTGTAGGGCGGAGTGGCACCTGCTGCAGGATATTACAGCGGCTTCCCCCCTTCAGCTGTGTTCGGGCGGCGGCGGCGGCGAGTGCGTTTGGTGCGCGTGCACAAGGCGTCTCCTCGCCCGGACGAAAGGTGAGGGCGCGAGGGGCCTAGGCGGTGATGGTACTCCCTGCTTTAGTGTCTTCTGCATACTCCGCCTTGAGAGCCCCGACTCGCACGTGCGCTGGAATTCGTATACGGACAGTTTTATTCAGTTATTGGTTTTACCGGCCATTAAACGCGACGGGAACGGCATTGTGCAAGGGGGAATCCGCTTCCTTGTGTTCCGGCGATATCGTGTTTGTTTGTGGCGTCGTCAATCCTCTCCTTGATGGATTGTGTGCGCGGGTATGTGTTCGTGGAAGTTAAGACTCGAGAACCTGATATTTTCGTTACGACGCCGCGAGAGATCGATCGATCGTTGGAAAGGGGGGCGAGGGGGGTAAGAAACTGTCATGAGTCTGGATCCGATACTGTTCTCATTAGTTTCCCTGGGGCGTTTTATTTCTCTTCCTCGGCCGTGGAGAAGCCCCCGTGCAGGTGGGTCATCTGCTGTAGCGCCACCTCTGTCGCGGCCGTGCCTCGTTCCCTCTCACCCTGCGGCGAGAATAGATGAATAAGGGTGACTGTACAGGGTGATGGCATCATAGGGAGAGGCTGTTGTCTGTGGCGTCCAGCGTGTAGCCTACTGGGTCGCGTTGTCAGTGGGTCAAACACTTCCGGAGCGATAGCTGTAAGATGACCCCAGTGAACGCCCCAGTTCATTTCATTGTCCGTGCGAGTACACTGCACCCGTCCACACCACTTCCAGTCTGTCCGTTACTGAGTGTGCTCTGTAACACATTTTGTACCAGTGCTTGTTTCCGGCGCTTATGCAACGCAATATCTTGTTGACAGTTTCGCAACAGTTATAACCTCTGCCGCTGTAGTTCCTTTTAGCATGTTCTGGGATAGCAGCCCACTAATTGCGTCTTCCCCGACTGTTAATAAAGCGGTAAACTCTTCCAGCTCCGGAGCAGTGCGCCTCTCCCGGCAACGTGACCACACGGTCGTCGTATTCATCGCTCGCCCAACACCACACGAGGTTTACACTCCCTGTACCTCTGCGACGTGACGTGGATATGGTGCCAGTCGGTGTGCCTGTCTCGGTTATATATTCTAATGTTTGAATCTTGTTTACCTGAGTGTACGTCGCCCCTCCGCCCTCCCTCGTCATATTTGTGCGGCGTTTCCTCTCCCTCCCCCAAACACACAGATCATGTTCAAATAGCTATGCGAAGGGATTTCGCGTGTCGTTTTCGTGAGCATATCCTATTACGCCTCCAGCCGTATTCTTGCGCGCGCACGCCACGCGGCATCACCATTGCTCGTTGGAACATGTGAATAAGCAGATGTGTGTATGCATATGTATATATATGTATAGATATAGATATGTGTATATATATATACATACATATACATATACATACATACATACATATATAGTGTGTGTGTGTGTGTCATGGAATTGTTGTATATCGTAGTCAAGTTATTTCCTGTGCAGGAAGATGATCTCGGCCATTAATCAGGGGAAACGGATTTGAAGTCGTTCATCAAGTGGCGAGGTTATTTGCACATTCGATCCTCTTATGATTGCGGGGAATCGCAAGGGCTGTATCATCTTCCTTTCCTTCCTTTTTTATAAATATTTTTTCCTGTCGGTCCTCCACCTCGACACCCCCTCCCCCTCCCCCTCCCCCCGACGGAAGTGGCCCCCTCGCCCGCCCCGCCGACAGGCCCTCGGACATCATCTCAGCCCGGGTCTTTGAGCAGCAAGAGCCTGCCTCAGCTGGTGCGTGCAGTGGCGGTGATGAGGGAGGAAGCAAGCTCGGCACAAAATGTTGTTGGTCGCGGGTGCTCGGGGCCCTCGGGCGTGCTGCCTGGGGCGTGCAGGTGAAGTTGCGAGTAGTGTCTCGTGCTTGAGGTGGCACTCGTGCGGACGCCGCCCTCAAGTGGTCTACTAATGAGCGTCGCGCGGGGCCTGTGGGCACGACTCCAGCGCTCCTTCACGGAGGACTCCGCCACGCCCACACCACGCCGCCTCCCGCGTCCTCCTGCGTCGTCACCAGCGCTCTGTTGGCCTGTCTATCGCACGTTATTCCGTGTCTGAGGTTACGACGACGACGTTATTCCGTGTCTGAGGTTACCGGCTGCTCCGTCTCCATCACTTGATTTTCTCTTCCTCTCCCCTCGCATAACTTTATTCACCATTTATGCACCATTTACTTGCAATTCCCTTTCTCGCCCGCTGCACCTCTTGCCCTCTTTTTCGCAGAACCCCAGTATGTGTGTGTGAGTGAGTGAGTGAGTGAATGAATGAGGAAATGCGAGAAAGAGGGGGGGGAAAGTCACGTATTTATGTATGTTTAAACACCCACAGTTCCCCCTTTCTCTTCCTCTGAATTCCTGTCCCTTGCCCTCGTGCCGCACCTTTTTCGTTTTCCATTAACTCTTACAGCATCAAATAACGCGGTTTTCTCCGCAGCAAACTCGTGCACCACGCAAGGGATGTTTTCTCCCCTCACGTCCGTCTCGAAGCCGCCCCGCTCCCTTTATATCCCTCCTCCAAGTATGGCCTCTCATTGTCTCTCTCCCCTCTCCGACTCTTTATTCAACGCTAATAGAGCTTTGCCGCGTCGGTCGTCTCTCCCCTATATTCTCTCCGTTGGCCCTGCACTGCCCTTCACCGCGCCCGCGCCGCCTCTCCCCGGTTCATCTCCCCATCTCAAGAGATCCTCTTGAATACCTGTATGGCAACAGCCGCATGCCCACACATGTTGTCGTCACGAATGATTTCGCCATACCCAGCCAGAACTTATTTGCAGCTCTACTTCGGGGTCTTTTGTCGGTTCGCGGTGTTATTTCTCCCCTGTGCGTGGAGTCGGCGACTTGAGAAGCACCGTGTTTGGCGGCAGCCTTGTGTTGCACGGGAGGGGAATCATGCGAGTGACAGGTGTAGCGCCAGAGAAATAGAAAATTATGATCAGCGTTGTATGCGGTGAGCTAGATTGATTTCTTGCCTCATCAGAGGCGAGCAGAGCGAACCACTCCAAAATCCGCCGCGGGGAGTCCTGTACGTGTCCCCACGAGACCGAGGGCAGCCAGCTGACCTTGTAAGTTCAATACTTGCAGGACGCATTGACAGGTCCTGTCAGAAGCCTGAGGAGAGGCTTGGGGATCACCTGGTCACATTAATCAAGTATCGAGGTTGGAGTGACTGAGAAGGAGATGTGAATGCCTCTTGTGCCGTGACCCCACTCCAGGGGCTACTCGATGCTGCCTTCTTGGTGGGAGAAGTGGAACCGCTACAATGAGTTCTCCTCCACTAGCGCTGTCCCTCCAGCGCTCCCTCCACCCTCTCCATGGCGCCCTCCCTCCTTCCCCCCTTCCCCCACCTCCCCCTCGTCACATGCAGCACGAATGATACCTCTCCTCCCTTTCCTCTCGTTGTCTGCGTAGTAAGAGTGACGTTATTTCATATTTACCGGTTTTGGTATTGGCTTTGTTTTCATTTCTGGAGTTGTAACGCAATGCAGAGAGCCCGTCCGACCTTTTCCTCAGCCCGCCCCTTTTCCAAATAGCCCAGGCTTTCTAAAGTGAAAGTCGGATTTGGCTGCGTCATGCTGGTGTGGTGTCGCTGGAGAGGAAACAAAGGAAGGAGGCCCACAAGGCGATGTGAGGATGACAGGGTTGTGGGCCTCGCATCAATAAGCCAACTATGAGCCAATAATGACCAAGACCCTAGCCAGAGATCGAATGTCTCCCGCTGGGGATGTTGGCCAAATGCTTCTCTCGCTCTCCCTCCTCCTTTCTCTCACTCTCTCACCTTCCCTCACCTTTCCACTCGTCCTCTCAGCCTCGCACATAACTATACGTACAATATACATTACTTTTATTGCCATCGATTCACCCATTTACCCATTACCCATTTCTCTTTCATCCCCGCTGTTTAGTCACATATCAGGCTTCCCTTTCCAGGCATTACTCTTCTATGGCCCAGTCCAGAGTGATAGCATAAGGGCTTGGCGTAGGTGGATTATCCCGGGCGGAGGGGGAGGAAAGAGCCCTGACCGGTATAATTATAACGCGTTATCCTGGGTCGCATTAATGGTTGGTCTCGTGAGAGGGGACGCGGCGACGACCGCTGGAGAATAGGCTGATTATGGCGGTGCGTTCGGCAACCCCTTTCCATGGGGGTCTGCCTGCGACACCTACGTAACGTTTATTGAAGGTTGAGGTGTATTATGGACAGACTTCAGCTGAAGCCCGAAGACGCTCGCAGACTCGAGGCGGCACGCAAACCCTGCAACGAAAAACGGAGGGAGAAAATGCTAGCGTGCGCGAGGGTCAGCCCCCAGCGCGATTCTGATGGCCGGGAACGACACAGATGCAGAAACGAAAAGTGCAATTGATCTGTAGGTCGAGATCAATGTTTATTCATTTGTGGTATCTTCTGGCCTGTGACTTTGCAGACGTAAGGAGAGTGGCCAATAGCTAAACGTCGCCTTGGTACCACGTGCAAAGGGGAGGGGGCGGGGCTTGTTAGTCGATAGTTTGATTATCCAGAAGTAACCAATCATCCTGGAGAGGGCTATAATATAGCCATACCAGATTGCTATGGATTTTGCGATAACTAGCAACACACGCATAACTGGCTTTTTATCGACCCATTTACATGAGAGAGAGAGGCGGACTAAGTGTGTAAAATGAATAATTTTGTTTATGTATATATATAATGCGCACACTCATATTCATATTCATATTTGTATATATTTATACACGCATTTACACACACACATATATACATACATATATAAATACATATACATATATACATACATATATAAATACATATACATATATACATATATATTTACACACACACACACACACACACACACACACACACACACACACACACACACACACACACACACACACACACACACACACACACACACACACACACACACACACACACACACACACACACACACACACACACACACACACACACACACACACACACACACACACACACACACATACACACACACACACACATACATATACACACACACATACATATACACACACGGACAAGCACACATTAGCAAAAAATTGTGCAAGTGTGTTGTGCGTGCGTGTGGAATATCAGTTAATGGGAGGCGATAATAATCAAGACAACTTTGTAAGCATATTCCGTAGCGTTCCTTCGGTAGTACTTAACGAGCCGGTTAACGAGTAACGCTTCGGGAGCGGCCCTCGGCAGCGTTGGGCAGCGGCGTCGAGAGCCCCGGGACGAATCGAGGGCGCGACGAGCAGCCTGACGCGGAGCCCAACATCTCTGGCCGACCACGCATCACGATACCTTAAAAAAAAGGGTTCTCGCGATATTTGGGTCCGCGGATTATGGATATATATTCGGTTTTTATTTGATTGTTGTTTTCTGCCTAATATTGCATGTTGCATGCAAAGTACTCACGCATGGCCAGCGTGACGTCACCTCGGGCTTCTTTGAGGGCTGCTTTGTCAGTTTTGAAGGAATGTGTGTGCAATGGAGCCGAGGGTGAGCGTTGGAGGGCGGCAGGGTAGACGTGGGTCGGGGGCGGCACACACGGGCTGCACCTGTACACAAATATAGTTTTCTTATCCTCTTGCGTGAGGGCGTGGTCTATTTGCGAACCCGTAAACAGGGGCGTGATTTTGGAGGTAAATTTGCAACCGGAAGATCCATTTTTTTTTCTTTTTCTTTTTTGTTTGTTGAAACCATACCCTCGTTTTTTTATCATTTCAATTTCTGGTAACAATTGGCTATAATTCAAACGGAGGGTTGCCGAGGCAGCGAGTGTCGTGCTGCCGCGACTGCTTGATAGGAACTGATAATACAGTATCGCGATGGCCCAGATCGGCGCGCGTGTTTGTTTTATGCCCGGGGGGCCCACGCTCAACCCTTCCTCGCCCCCCCCCCCTCAACCCTTCTTCGCCCCCCCTCAACCCTTCTTCGCCCCCTCCCCCACCTCCCCTACCTACTGCGGCGTCAGGGTAACAGGCGACACTTACTGCCGTCTGCTGGAATGCTTGTGCCGGCGACCCCTTTGACAGAGCGGCCTTGTTACTTTTGCGCTGTCGGGTTCCGATTCTTTATCTTGCAATTTCTTGCGTTGTTTGGATCCTGTGGGAACGGGGGGAGGGGAGGGGAGGGGGAGGGGGGCATCCTGGCGTCGAACATTTCATCGTCGCAAAATGTCTTTCAGATTTCATTCCTTGTTACGGCTGCCATTGTCTGGGTGAGGAGAGGTGGCCTGGTGCCAGTTGTGGATGACGGGGCGGGAGGGGGGGGGGTCATGTCTTGTGTCATGACGAATCCAAGGGGCAGGGAAAGGACGGTGTTGGATCTGCTCCTGTCACGGCATCGTCTCGTGTCGAATGGGCATAGAAAAGGCAAGGCGGAAGGCGAGAGACCCGGCAGTAGAAGAGGAAAGACGTCGGGTGGGAGATGATGTGCGAGACGCGAGAAGAGAGAGAAAAGAAGGGAAGGGGAAAAATAAGTGGTCGAAGGGAACAGACACCGCTGGAAGGAGGTCGTCTTCGTGCCATGCCATCCGCCAGTCCGTCATCTCCGATATCAAGCCGCGTCGCACATAAGTGGAATACACGTAGAAGCCTTTTGATTCATTAATTATTCATGTGGCAAGCTTAAGGAGACAAGTGCGTGAAGAGTAATGAAAATGAAATTGTTGGCTCTAGAGGGGCCGGGAAGCAGTAATGACGTGCCTCACTAACCAGGCCGGGCCCGCGCTGGGACCTGCTCACCGCGCACAATTACTTTCCTCCTCCTTGTTGGAAACTTTGTTTATCCTCCGCCACTTGTCCTCGGACGGGGGGAGGGGAGGGGAGGGGCGTACCTTGCAATCACAACGACATTCGCTTGTTTACTTATTTCCTCTTTCCTGCACGCTTCTCTCTCTCTCTCTCTCTGCTCCGTTCTCGACCCTTCCCTCGCCTTTGCCTCTTTCTCCCCTTCGTTCTCCTCCTCCTCCTCCCCTTCCCTCCCCAACGCCTTTTAGCGGTATGTATGCATGTATGTAAAGTGCACTGACATCGCCTAGTCGAGGGACGTCCTAAGGCCTCCTCCGCCCGAGCTCTTCCTTTTCAGCGCCTCGCGTCGCATTTGCATAGGCCACACGCGGCGCCCGCTCCGCTCCCCCACGCCTCTATCCATTCATATCTTGGTTGAAATTAAGTGACGGTGCTTGTTATGTTTCCAGAAGCCCCCTTAAAAATTCATGCTAGCAGGTGGATCACGGTTATATATATTTCCCCTCGGAACGCGGCGCTGCATAAACTTGTATCTCTCTCTTCCTTTAAAGCCAGGGGCAAAGGAGGCTTCCCTGGGCGTGCGGCGAGGGAGAGGGGAGCGAAGGAGGGAGAAGAGCGTCGGGGTTGTTTCTATCGGCGAACGCGTGGTCGGAGGCCCAGTTTGTACACCTTGTACCCTCTTCTCGGCACGCTCGATAATTCTGTATCTTTTGTCCCGGCGGCTCCTGGAGTTCGCTGGATCCATCTTTATTGCTTCATTTGGGTGTTTTGTGTATGCTTTGGGGGGGGGGTAGGGGGGGGCGCTCGCGTGAAAGATGGCTTTAGTGCTGATATTACACGCGAAGGGAGGCACTGGGTTGGCGGGATCCTGCGAGTGTCGTGAGGATTTTGCAAAGTCATCTGCGTATATTGACCTTCCTGGTCGGCGAGTGACTGTGAACTCGCCTGGGCCTTCCCTGCGTGTCGTTTCATCCCGTCCTCCGCCAGCGCCATTGAGAGCGGTCCCGTATCGTGCGTGACCTCCTCCCGCCGCTGCATAACACCCTTGGCCCCATGCCGTGCTATTACACTCGCCGCCGCCTTCTGCCATTCTTCGTGGCGCGCCGGCCGTCACGGCTTCGGCTGCAACTCATTTCTTCTGTTGCTTTTTCCTCCGTCGACTGGCATTGACGAGTGCCATGGCCCACAGTGGCGGCACTCGTCTGAATGGAAGTGACACGGTAGAGCTGCCCGTGACCCCGGAACGTCGCCTGTTTCAGCAGTAGAAAGTTGTGCACAGGTATGCGGCGTTCCAGCCACACCTGTCTGGGGAAAATTGGGACTTCTGGGGTGGGTGGGGAGGGGGTGGGAGAGGTCAAGTGCAAGGTTGACGCTCCTGCAAGACTGGTACTTCCTTATCCTGGCGGGTTGAGCGGCACGTTGCAGGGAGAGGCGCGGTGACAGCGAGACGGCGCTGGAGTGTGCGCTCGAGAGCTAACAAAGGTCTCGGCGGCCCAAAGGAGGAAGATTTATTAAAGTTAAACCATTAAAAAGAAATGGGCGGTTATTTATTCAGAGTCGGATAAATGCATGGCGGTAATGCATGGCGGGCTGGATTATCCTTTTTATAAAGCGGAAATAGCATGTATTTAAACACTGCCTCGTGCAGTCGCCCGAAAAAAACTTTAATGTTGCGATGGTAACAAGTAATTAATGTCCATGGCTACGAAACTAAAAGTCCGTTGTTAATGATGTGTGTAGATTAGGCTCCGGCGGCCTGGAATTTTCGTCATTCTTGAGACGGCGACGAAAATTCGTGGTCGATTTTTCCACGCTCGCGGGAGCCTGCGAAGTTAGGTTCACTTCGTGTGCGTGTGCTCTCTCCCTCTCTCTCTCTCTCTCTCTCTCTCTCTCTCTCTCTCTCTCTCTCTCTCTCTCTCTCTCTCTCTCTCTCTCTCTCTCTCTCTCTCTCTCTCTCTCTCTCTCTCCCTCTCCCTCTCCCTCTCCCTCTCCCTCTCTCTCTCTCTCTCTCTCTCCCTCTCCCTCTCCCTCCTCATTGTGCTAACATGTGAAATACATTCCCTAAAAGAAACTATAATTGCTTAAAGATGAATAGACGTAGACGGCAACAACACAGGTGCCAATTTTCACACACTTCCATAGATACATCCTTATTTATACCTTTTCCATGTTCATGTCAGTTTGAGGAAAAAATGTCACTTTGTCTATTGTAACTTCGGTTGGCTCTCGCTCGTTTTCCTTTATTTGCTATGTGGCACGTGTTCTGCTATTTAAATATGTTGCGAATATTTCCCTCGCTACCACCACCACAAAAAAGTTAAAGCAGCAACGCCGTCGGTACCAACAACACATCGTTAGTGTGTACAGGCTATTAATTAGTACTGACGCCACAGCCCGCCATTGGCACCACGGACAGAAGACGCCAAAATACAAGCCCTCCCCCTTAAGACTTAAATGGCAGCTGTCCGTTTTTGCTATTAGAGCCACCATTTACTGCATGCGCACCACCACCCCCCTCCCCCTGCCTCCGACGTCAAAGGTACAAAACCAACATCCAGCTTAAAAAAGAGCGAATAATGGGAAATAAAAAGTACCCAAGCGGCCGTTCCTCCAGCTACCGGCGCCGTATCAACCACGCCACAACGGCCCCCTCTTCGCTCCCCGACTCCGCTTGCCTGTCATAATAACAGCAGGTTGCGGTGATGGCAAACAAAGTCAACCCATCTTGAAAACTGTGATTCCCCCCTCCTCCCCCCATCTGCCTTTTTTTCTTCTTTTTTTGTTTTTGTTTTGTTTTTGATTGTGCATTTCGCCGTATGTGACCACTGGTTGTAGAGGGGGGAAAGGGGTACCTATCTCGGGGCTCGTCATGTGTTATTTACTTCGGCCTAACAAGTGTGCTAAATTGTTGACTCTGCTCCCCTTTGCGAGATTAACGAAGTTTTCAACTTAATTAGCAAGTTTCTCAAGTCGTACTGGTTAGGTCGAGTTGTCCCACGTTGGTGGTGGCTATGTAAGCTGGCAGGTGTTGGTGGTAAGCTTTAATATAGCGTAAGTGGAGCTGGAAGTGGGATTTAATAGAGCTTGGCAGCAATAACAAGTGGAAGAGAAGCAAACTTAGTTATATTTAGGGTGTCCGAGGCGACTCGTAAGATTTCTTTGGGAAGGGCGAATGGGCCTCAGCGCACAGCTTAATTGACTTGTATAAAAGCTGGAAGAGGCATAGCAGGAAGCTTCAGTGGAGCAGGGAAGGACTGGCGCGAATTTTAATCGTAGTTTTACCGGGCTAAGTGTAGGAGAGAGAGAATGGCAAGAAAGATTGTGCACAAAAATCACTTCTGGGGTGGGCGCTTCCAGAGACAGAGGTTACTTGCAGTGCTTGATGTGATATGTAAGAGAGGGAATCCAGCGCACGTGCTATAAAGTAGGGCAGGGAGGCTGGAGTGCGAGCAGGGGCAGGTGGAAAAGCTCAGACGGTATGAGATATGGTGAAACCTATAATGTGTGTCGCAGCATAACTTTGAAAAGGGATCGGGGGGGGGGTCTGTAAAATTTACAGTATCGTCTCGCGGAGGAAGTGTTTCCACAGAGCAAGGTTGCATCCGTTTTTTTTAATTACGTTCTAGTAGGGAGCGCGTTTTAACCTGCGCTGGGCTAGGGGGGGAGGGCGGTGTAATGCGTTCTGGCAGTGCCGTGCAAGAAGAGCGAGGGTAAATGTATTTTAACCCCGGGCTTGAATGTAAGGCGTGATAAAGGTGAGGTGTTTGTGTGTCGTAGCTTGAGGGCCGGGTGTCGTGCGAGGCCCGCTGGCGAGCAGGAGGACGTGGAAACGAACGGAACGCTGGCAATCGGCGCGTCACTGTGCTTGAGTGTCTTGTCTGGCAGACGAGTCTATGCGAGACCTTCGTAAGAGCTCGTACTTCTGACTCGTTCTTGCGAGAAATGACAAAACACCCCGAGAAACGCCGGTGACCTTTGCCGTTGATACTGTATGTCTAGCGTTACTCAGGTGTCGCTCCTTCCATCGACTATATATGCAAATGTTATCAGAGCAAAGTTTCCCTCGGCGCTGCCGCTGTATCAAGGCGGCAGCATCGGGCCACACGGCGACCCAAAAATGTGGGGACAATGTTGAAGTGTATGAGGGCCATTGATAAAAGCCAGTTGTCAGGACACTCCTCGGCAGACAACATATCTTTACCCCCTTATCACCGCTCTCACATATGGCGTGTTCCTTTTTTAACAAATTATTAAGGTTCCCTCCAGACGGGGTATTTGCCTAATTAAATGTCTTTGGTAGTCGTAGGTCTTGTCAGTTTACTTTATTAATGTCCGTCTTCTTTTCTTACGTATTTCTGCTTTAACGATCGCGTAGAGCCTATGGATGTACCTCAGCGTAAGCGAAATGACAAGATGAAATATCGTTTCACCAAAGGAAACATTAGAAGAAAAGATCGTACCTGAAAAATAGTGGTTGTTGGGGGGTGGTTATATGACGGGGGTGGAGATGTGACGGGACGAGTTGACCCCGTCTGGGTGCCACCCCCGGGACCGCCGCTGCGCTCAGTTGTAGTGGATGTTGTCTGAGGTGCACCGACCCCCACCCGCACACCCTCGCTCACCTCACCACCCGCTCCTGCACCTGGGATAAAGCCATATCTTTCTCAGGAAGTCAACGGCGAACACGTAGGAATACTCTGGAATATTCCGAGTCTGATTCTGTCCCACGAAAATAATCACCAAGATATTTCATAGCGATGATTTAAACTTCTCCAGAGAGAGAGAGAAGTGTGTGACATTGGAAATCCATTGTGTTTGCCTTGAAAAAGCCCATCAAGTTTTACTACCTAAAACGTGTCAGTGCAAATATAGTGTGTGATAAAAGTGAAAAAATATCAGTGAGTTGAGGAAGGAAGTGGCGACGTTCCCCCTAGACATCGTGGCCGCGGTGAAGTTTAGGGGCAAGGCCCGGCCTACCCAGTGTGGGTAATAGTTTTCACAGACACTACACACTCGGGGTCTACGGCAAGGTCGGCCCTGAACCGCACATAACACGTACCCACGTGAAGATGGACAGGAGGAAGATGCTCTTTCTTTCTTCCTTCCTGCCTGCCTGCTTGCCAGCCTGCCTGCCTGTCACATGCGTTTGTCAGGAGCATGAAAGGCAAGCCGTTGCCGGCCCATGGCACTCACGAGGCCATGCACTTTGTGCTTGTGTACGGCGATGAATTCGTCATGTAATGCCCCAAAGATGGAGTATTGTTTGTGTGTGATGTGTGGCGCAGCGCCGGAGTGTGGTGCATCAGGCGCTCGGTGCAGCTGGTTATGGTAGGTGCAGTGTGGCGGTGACCCAGCGCGACCCCACCCCTGCCCCCGATACGTTTGTGTGTTTTTATGCAACTCGGGGGATGTGTGCGTTTGTGTTCATGTTTGTGTGCGTGCTTGTGTGTTTATATTCGAACGAAAGAGGAAGTCCTTTTATTTATTATTGTGCGTGGCAACGTGAGCGAGATCGAGAGGGAGAGAGAGAGAGAGAGGCTACGCTCATGTATGTATGAGAAAGTTATTGCATTGGGTCAAAAAGTTGGGTCATAAAGATTGTAGGTGGACAGGGGATGGGCCGATGTGCCTGACAGGGAAATAATGATAGATTGCCATGACAAGCAAGGATGGTGGCGGCAAGCCCGTGGTAGTGATCACAGGTAAGCTTGTGTGGTTAGGGCGACAGGTGAGAAAAGTTTTGGAAACCGACGTGGAAAGATGCGAGTACGAGAACGTTGTCGTTTTTACGGGGCGGGTTGAGGAAGTTGTGAATGTAAATTGACGGGTTGTGAAGACTGTGGCTTGCCTGGTAGTGGACGAGAGATGACAAGACCGAGGGAGTTTTGAGGGGAGTTGATTTAACTGGTCAGAAAGAGCTGATTGTAAGATGACAAGCGGGGAGATTTGTTTGGGTGTTTCTGCAGTTAGGAAGAGCCGTGGACGCGAGTTTGTCATTGTTTGCAGTGGCGAGTTAACGGGAAGAAATAGTTGCGATTGCGAGGTGACAGGTAGTTATAAATGCAACTTGTCAGGTTATTTTTGAGATATAGTTTTAAGTTTATGGTCTGTGAGTTGACTGAAGGGAAGGGTTGCGATGTGACTGAAGGTATTGCTATGGGTAAAAGTTGACTGGAGAGAGAGAGAGAGATGTGGTTGAGAGATCACGTTTAGGTAAGATACTTAAACGGTTTGACAGGTTTGGAGAGTTGTGGTTGTGAGTCGAGCATGAATTGTGAACACGAGGTAACAGGAGGGTAGGAGTTGTGAGTTGGAGTTGACAGGTAGGAAGAGTTACGGGCGCGAGTTGACAAGCAAAGAGAATTATGCCCACAGTTGAAGTGTCGATGACTCGTATTTGTTTTTACGGCGGGAATCGACCGCAAAAAGTTGCCCTCGCTGCTACAAGGATGGAGGTCATTTTGGTGGCGAGTCGTAGGATAGAAAGGATGGAAGCTTGGGCGAGGGAGGAAGGGGATCGAGGCCCGATGGAGACGAGGGAAATATAAAAAAAAAATTGCTTTAGGAGGAAAATCGTCGAGAGATGACTGCAAAATAAACTAGTAGGTTGTGGCACCGTTGTTGAGTCAGTGCTAGGCTAGCGGCTTTTTTTTTTTAAGTTACAGCGATTGCAACAATGATATGCCTTTCTGATGACTGCGCAGAGACAGCGACAGTTAACATGCGTATTTGCTGTTCGTCGGGTCATGGTAGATATGATTGTAATAGTAGTAGTAGTAGTAGTAGTAGTAGTAGTAATAGCAGTTATAGTATGATAGTTTCGGGGAGGAAAGCAGGGTGCCATAAATGGAAAGGCAGAAGGCGGCGATAATGGAAGGGGGAAAGACAGCAAGGCGCGGTGATTTCAGGGAGAAGGACAAGTGAGGGCAGCAGAGCGTGGCGATGTTTACAAGCGTAGCAGTGGCGTTGTGGAGGGCTGGTCAGTGAGGGAGAGTGGGAGGTGATGTCGGGGCTGTTGGAGAGGACAGCGGAGCGCGGGGGGAGGCTGTTGGATGGGCAGCAGGGTACAGCAGGGAGAAGCAGAGCAAAGCGTGCTGACAGTATCCTGGTAGAGCTCGTGCACTGCTCAAGTGGTTATTGTATGAGCTGATAGCTTGTCTGGCTTGTGCCACTGTACTCATGCCCACCCCCTCCTCCCTCCCTCCCCTTCCCCTCCTCCTCTGCCCTCTGCCCTCCGCCCTCCGCCCGCACCCTGCCCACCCTTCCCCTCCCCTCCCCTCCGCCCTACCTCGCTGCCCTCACCTCCGTCCCTGCCTTCCCTTTGTCTTCGTCCTGCACCGGCTCTTCGGCCGCCCTGCCAGGACCCTTTCGGTCTTCGTCCCTGCTTACTTAGCTCTTCGGCCGAGTCCAGGACTCTCTGTGGTCTCTCGCTCTCCATTCTCTCTCTCCCTGCTGTTTGGACTTTCTCTGTTTTCTCGGCTCTATTCTCTCTCTCTCTCTCTCTCTCTCTCTCTCTCTCTCTCTCTCTCTCTCTCTCTCTCTCTCTCTCTCTCTCTCTCTCTCTCTCTCTCTCTCTCTCTCTTTCCCTCTCCTCCTTTCTCTCTCTCTCTCTCTCTCTCTCTCTCTCTCTCTCTCTCTCTCTCTCTCTCTCTCTCTCTCTCTCTCTCTCTCTCTCTCTCTCTCTCTCTCTCTCTCTCTCTCTCTCTCTCTCTCTCTCTCTCTCTCTCTCTCTCTCTCTCTCTCTCTCCATGCTTCCTCATTTTCTCAAACAAATGTGTTATTTTCTCTGTGTCCGTGCATTGTTCTTTTTCCTGTTTCCATTTCCCTACCAATCTTCATTGCATTTATTTACGGTTTTCTTTTCTTAGCTGCTTTCTGTTATCAATCTCAGGTATTCAAAACGGTCCTCCCCTCCCTGCCCCCTCCCCCTACCCCTTTCACTGCCACATCCCATAGCCCCTCCCCCTGCCACTCCCCCCACCCCACCCAGCCCCTCCCCCTGGACTTTAGCTCCATTGTTGGTCCGAAGCCTCTTTTAGCAGCCCGTGTGGCGTCCGTCCCTCCCCGTGTTGTTGTGACATCCCCCGCCCGCCCCCGCGCCCCCCGGACACCGCCCATGTATTGGTTACTTACCAGCAGGGGGGAGGGGGAAGGGGGGGAAAGGGGGAAAGGGGGCGGCAACGACGACATTCTATCTTTATGTAGCTGGTGGACGTGTGGCTCCTGCGATTCCGTTTTTGTATTCCTTTTGTAAACGCACCAGAACATAATGTAGGCGCGACCCCCGGGCTCGCTGCGGATCTTCCTCTTCTTTTGGCCGGCGCCCTTGTTATCCGCCCCCCCCCTCCTCCCCCTCACCTTTCCCCTCCCCCTCTCCCCTCCCTCCTCCCCTTTCCTCCTCCCCTTTCCCCTCCTCCCTTTCCCTCCCTTTCCCCTCCCTCCCTTTCCCCTCCTCCCTCCCCTTTCCCTCCTCCCCTTTCCCCTCCCTCCCTTTCCCTCCTCCCTTTTCCCTCCCCTTTCCCCTCCTCCCCTTTTCCCCTTCCCTCCTCCCTTTCCCTCCTCCCTCACCTTGGGCATCGGTGCATGTGCTCTGGTTTATTTTGTTCTATTTACTCTACACGATATATCCGCTCTGGACATGTTCCTGATTCATTTTCTCTCTCTCTCTCTCTTTGTGTGTGTATGTCTTTCTTTCTTTCTTTCTCTTTCTTTCTCATGCCCTCCCCTTTCCCTTCCCCTTCTCTTCTCCCTCCCTCTCTTCCTTTCCTTCTTTCACACTTTCCCTTTTTTTTCTCTCTCTCCATCTCCTTTCTTTCTTTCTTTCTTTTTCTTACGCCCTCCCTCCCCTTCCCCCTCTCCTCGCTCTACCTGCCCCTCTCTCCTTCTTTTCCTCTTACCCTCTATCTCCAATTTCCTCTTACTCTTTCCCTTTCTTTCTTTTTCTTTCTTTTCATTCTTACGCTCTCCCTCCCCTTCCCCCTCTCCTCTCTCTCTCTCTCTCTCTCTCTCTCTCTCTCTCTCTCTCTCTCTCTCTCTCTCTCTCTCTCTCTCTCTCTCTCTCTCTCTCTCTCTCTCCCCTTCTTTTTCCCCTTTCTTCCTCTCCGTACCAACAGCGCCTGTCTTGTGCCTATACCCGAACATAACCGAGTGACAGCCCGGGACGCCCTGATGGTTCGTCACTAATGTCCCGATGGGCGCGATAAGGAAGCGACAGCGGCGGGGGCGCGATTGACGGAGAGGGAATGGCCGTGCCAGCGCCGCGCTCGCTGGAAGGACGCGCCGCCGGGAGGGAGCCAGGCCAGGCCGGCTCCTGTGGGTCAGACCGCGAGGCCTTTTTGCAGGCGCGATGATGAGCGGCGCTCGCGAGCAGACTGACAGACGGATGGGCCATCGGCGTCGAGATTAATCCGGTTAAAAGACTCGTTACGGCCGCGCGTTTTCAAGCAACTGGGCCGGAAACGACGGAGTACTCTTCTACTGAGGGAGGGATAATTGCAAGCGGTTGGGAAATGGCAATTGGCCGCTCGTTCCTGCGAACCGTTATACAAAGTGCGACGTGCAAAAATCGGCCCGTTGCCGGCAATCAAGGCGACGGGGATGCCAGTTCGAGTCGCTCTCCGTATAAAAGCGAGTCGGCCATTTAACCGGCCAAGGAGACAGGTGAAGATAGAGGAGAGGAGGAGGAGGAGAGGAGAGGAGTGGAAGGATATCAATATTGCCTTGAGTGTTGGTTACGATAGCCAGGAGCTTGTGTTACACCTGCCGCGCATCACAATAACGCATGCACTTATCTACGCTCCCTTACATAAAACATGCGGCCGGGCCTGTGTTTTCTCGCGGCCTTGGCTCCACGAACGCAGGTAAACAGCTCGTAGGGGCAGGAGAGCTCGGTGCTCGTATTTAGGCGAGGTAAGGAGAGAGTGAGGCCTTGTCTGTGCGGGCGCGAGAGGGGAGGCAGCGGGGGAGACGCACACCCACGGACGTAATGCTGAGCAGAGGTGGCGAGTCGCGCTTTTTCAGCAGCCTGATTAGTATACCATGAGTTTGGTGTCCGTGGCTTTGGGCTCTCCCTTTCGGAAGCTGCGGCCGTTCCTGCTGTGGGGGCGGCGGGCTCGCGGAGGAGGACGCTTCGGCGTAGCGTCGCCTAACGGGCTATCAGTCTACGGAGTAATCCGACTCCTGACGGGCCCTTCGGCGACTCCTGACCCCCTCCCCCTTCTGCCTCCCTCTCTCTCTTTTACCATCCCATCCCCCCCCCCCCTCTCTCTCTCTCTCTCTCTCTCTCTCTCTCTCTCTCTCTCACTCTCTCTCTCTCTCTCCCTCCCTCCCTCTCTCTCTCTCCCTCCCTCCCTCTTCCCTCCTTCTCCTTCTCCCTCTCCCTCTCCCTCCCTCCTCTTCCTCCCCCTCCCTCTCCCCCTCCCTCTCCCTCCCTCCCTATCTTTCTTTCTATATATTATCTTTGTTTATCTTTTACCAATTTATTTTATCTATTTTATCTCTCCTCTCCCGTTGTTTCGCTTTCCACGTATACCTCTTCACCCTTTTTCTCCCACTTGCCGTCTCCAGTTTCATATCCTCCAATGCCTCTTGGCTTCCCCTCTCACCCGCCCTCTTAGCCTGACCCTTGGCCGCCCCACTGGCTCTACCTTGGTGCGCCTCCCTGGCCGTGGGCGCCCCGTATGCTTCTCATCTCCCCCATCATACTCTCTCCCCCTCTCCTCCCCCCGTGTGTCTCTCTCCCCCGCCAGATGGTAAGAAGTGATGTTTGTGACTCCGCCGATGCTGATACAGCGTCTCCTTGCTGTCCTTCCGAGCTCGAGTGCAGCGTGGGAGAGATAGCATTCTCGCGTCTCGTCAAGGGTCTCGCCTCGTTCTGACGTCACGGCCTGCACCCTGCTAGCTGTCGCACATAATGAGTTCTTTCCCACATTCCGGCTTCACCATTCTGTTTCGCCATTGCCTTCTAAGTCTCCCGTGCGACGGGCACACGGCGAGCCAGCATGGTGAGTCATGTGGCTCAGGCAGAGCGTGCTGTTGACGTCCATGTTGGCGTCAGTCTCTCACCTTCGTGATGGCGGTAAAATTCTAGCATGGCAGAAATATAATGATTGGTATATCGGATAGATTATCAATGCTGATAGCGAGCAGTGGGACCGCGTTATGTTGGCCTCTCGTTTTTGTACGAGAAAATGTGTTGTGTGCGTGCATGCGCGCGTGTGCTTTTAGATGTGTGTGCGTCTGTAGGTCGCTGCGTGTTCTGTCCATCTGCTGAATTATTCGCGTTTTTACAAGTCGGGGAATTGTTTTCCATGAATGTGGTCGAACAGGTAGCGGTGTCCCCAGATGGGCGTTGAATGCTGTAGATATTGTTCGGCGCGCAAGACCTCGCGGGGATAACCATCTTTTCCAGCCCCGGCCTGGCGTGAATAGAGCTCGCTCAACCCGGAATCCGTTCGGGCCGAAATAGAATTTGAATTTGCGATATCAGGGGAACAACAAAGTGCTTCAATTATGCCTTTGCATATACGAGTATGAACAACTTAAGATTTGTTGTTATTAACACGTGCCTCCATATTCAGTTCGCGTTGACTCCCCACCCCCACCCCCTACGACTCCCACCTGGCGAAGGGAAGGGCGGCGCGAGGAGGGAGAAGGAGAGTGTCTGAGGGACCAAGAAAAGGCTGTCAGGGCCTGTACGACCGGGCCCTGAGGAGAAGGCGAGTGACGGCTGTTCGGGGAGGGAAGCGCCCTGGCGTCGGCAGCGACTCGGCCGGGAGGGGATGTGTGCGAGGCAGTGCGTGAGGGCCGCTGATAGCATCAGCGACACTACAACAGATAAAGTTGGGACTGACAATTACCCGTTCCGTGCTTCATCAGGGGCTTGAATTATTGATGACTGGGCTACAGGTCCCCCCTAGTTCTACCCTGTTGGGCAACTCCCTCGCAACACATGCTCTCACTCATAGTCGCCTACTCATACTCACTCACCACTTCACTTTCACATCCACTTTTCCGCATCGTTTTTACAATATCCTACGGCTATAGTGCCGGACTAGTGTCAACAGCGGCACCTTGTGGCACACCTCAATATAATATATCGTCGTTGTCACCATCACCACCATCGCCATCACCATCTCAACGTTGGGGCCCCTTGACTTGCCTCTCCAACACGAGCAACTCAAATTCGGCCGGGTGGGATTGGGATTCTCAGGGGATCAGCATTTGCATTTACTTTCCTCGTCTTCCTTCGTCACGGGCGTCATGCGGGAGGCTTACCTTAACTTTCTCACCACGTTTTGTGATGTCGTGTTTGCTTGTACTTAATTCTGACAGGCAGCCGGTCACTAAGGACAGTGCTACTCTTAGCATGAGCAAGACACCTAGATTCGGAGGGAGAATGAAAGAAAGAAAAGAATACAGACGGCAGTTGTTGGAGCTCGTCAGCGTTGTGTCAGCGAGTCCTGTGAGTGCATGTTAGGCGTCAGACTGTGTGGTTTCAGCCTTGACTCTGTAGCCACTTTACTGCTCCTTCACATTACTTACGCTGGCCTCACTTAAGGACTCGCCGTGGCCAGAGCGCGCCACTCTCTCACCTGCTAAAACACGCCATCTGCAGAGTCTTAGCGGGGAGCCATGCCCCGGTTCCTCGATAGCAAGACGGGCCATGTATTTGTTGACTCTCGGGCTGGGAGGAGCGCCCTCTCCGTGCGTCCCCACACCGTTCCTCATAACAAGTCGACTCGACGTTATGGAGCTGACTCTCGAGAAATGTTTCGGGATGAAAAGGCGTCTGTCTGTACGTGGCTGGATGGCAAGCGTATTCGTGGATGCGGTGCAGCTTCGGTGGCGTCAGTGGTGCCTTTGTTGACGCCAAGCAGGGTTGCACCCAATCTCCGTCCGGACGCGGCACTCGCCCTTCCGCTGCGTGGGTGTGATGGGCCTCACCTGGGTGTTGTCTTTTGCTGCGAGGGCGGCGGGCATTGTCTGTCCCCTTAATGCTCTGGTTAATTGGAGAGTGGGAGCAGTTAGTCTCCGTCATTAGCGGTTTATGACGCCGCACGCGACTAGGCACATGACGGATATTTGCAATCTCCCCGGCAAGGTGAGAAAATGCTGGACTGTGCCACCCCTGTGAACATCTCTCTTCTTATTCCTTTACCAAATTGTGATGACTTCAAGCTGGGCCTCATTGGTGGGTGACATCAGTGGGTCAGGAGGACATGTCCCCTTCCACTAATAATGCAAAGTCACTTATTTGGGGAGGACGTTAGGGTGAGGCGTAGGGGTTAATAATGAATGAATTTCCAGATATATTCACTTGTCTCTGAATAACGATATGACTTTAAGTCTGCTCAGAAAGTGTAAATAAGGTGTACGAGTAGTGAGAGATCACTCGCTCCCCTGCACGCAGTCTAATGCATGTGCTTGACGCCCACTGGACATTCTTCAAGTGGCGATCATTGATGCTGGTTCATCCCCCCCCCCCCCCTCGTCTGCCCTCACGCCCTCTCCTCTATATTGTTCGTGCAGCGAAGACGACCGTGTGAAGACTCGCTTCTTTGTTTCCTGTCTCGAGATTTGACGTTTCACACACTCACTCTCGATCTTGCGCTCTCTCTCTCTCTCCCTCTCCCTCTCCCTCCCTCTCCCTCTCCCTCCCTCTCTCTCCCTTTCCCTCTCCCTCTCCCTCTCCCTCTCCCTCCCCCCTCCTCTCCCTCCCCCTCCCCCTCTCCCTCTCCCTCTCCCTCTCCCTCTCTCTCTCTCTCTCTCTCTCTCTCTCTCTCTCTCTCTCTCTCTCTGGTAGTACTTCAGAGGATGTGTATAAAAGTAATTTTGCGCACTAGCCATACCTTACCCAGTATTGCAGTCGACGGTTCGATTTCCCCCAGTAATTATAAGCAATGTTTTGATAGAATGACATAGTGCGGAATAATACCCGCCGTGGCACCAGGTGCGAGGCAGGTCGCAATCACGGCGGCGGCGGCGGTGTATCGTCGCTCTGCCATTCTTCACGCGCGTTGATCGATAATTAATCCATATCATTTTGGACTCGGTTACCGCTTACCACGGATCTATTGAGTAACTCAGCATCGTGTACCATTGAGGTTCGACCTTCCGGCGGCCTCCGATTCCCTTCCCCTTTCTGCTCCCCTCCCCCTTTCCCCCTCCCTCCCTCCCCCTCCCGACGCCACTCGCTCGCCGAGGGAGGCTGAGCGCGTGGGGGAAGCGGCAGTTCCTTCCCTCTCCGTGAGAAACTTCGGCGGATTGACACTGGGCAACAAATCGTTACAGACTCAACAGCTGACGTGCCCCGAGCTTGGTACGACCCTGCATTGGTATCGATCCCTTCCTCCAACCAAACTTGATTTATTGGAACATTCTCTTGAGCTCCAGATGCACCCGAACCTACCGAAGTCCCCAAACGCCCCGGGACGTGCCTCTGTTGTTCCGGGCATGGCTGGGCGCAGCCGTCATGCAGAGAAGCTCCTGACTTGCATGCTGAGTCGAAGTACCCGAAGCGAGAGGATTCGTGCGGCGTGTTAACTGCGGCTCTGCGCTGGTCACCGCCGACCTGTATAATGTGACCCATGGCCTTAGTTGTATATTAAATTTCGTTATTGCCTGCCGAGCCGGGCAGCAGATGTGCGCGTATAATTTGTAAGGTATAAAACTCCCGCGTGCCACAAAAATTCAGCCCGAGCATCACGACAGCCACCTATCCCTCAACATCAGCTGTTTTTATTCCCGTTTTAGTATCGACAAATTGCTTGGGCGCATCCAGCACGACTAAGGTACCACAAGCCTCCCTTTTTATTTTTTGTTTTTATTCTGAATTTCCGTCGATTTCGGGGTTAGAGACGAGTGGAAAAAATCGGTAGTGGAGGAAAGCGATCGGGGCACAGCGCTTGCGGCTTTTGCGGCCTCGCGCGCCCTGGAGATGGCAGTCGAGTGTGGCGGCTCCGGAGCAGGGAAATGTGTGGTGCGTTTTGAGGCGCGCGGAGCTCCTGCGTGGCGAGGGGACGACATTGATGGCTGGAGGAGTAGCCTGCGTGATGGACCCAGCGTCGCTCGTTGGGTTTCGTCCCCGATAAACCTCACCTTGACGTGCGTTTGAAAAGTCTCTCCTGTCGCTTATCTACTATTGTCTCTCTCTCTCCTTTGTGTTTAGCTGCGATAGCTTCGGAGATAACGACTGACTGATTCTGGTCCTGGTAATCTTGTGTTTGTGTTTGTTGGGCATCGATGACCAAGTACCCGAGGCGCATGAGTGCATGCTCAATTATAGTCAGATTACAGTGCATAGCTCTGTAGTATGTTTGATAGCAACGATAAGAGAATTGCGGAAGGTTGCATAAAACCACTGTCTGCAGCTCTGCTTGCAGTCTATAACCCGCGCCTCTACGTGCATAAACTAAATTATTTAGTCGGCCCACCGTGTTTTCTCTTCGATTCGTCTTCTGGTGTTCTCACGGAAGGAAAATCCGAGCCAGCGGGGCGCGGCCGCGACTTGTGCCGAGCCCTCCGCTGTGAGGAGCGAATGTGGACGCGGCAGATGAAATGTGCAGGGGCGGGCGCGGTCTGCCTCGTGTGAAAAAGCGCTTGTTGTCCGTCGAGACCACGTTGTTGACTCGTGCGGCCAGGAGCCAGTAGTAAAGTGACGTCGCAGGGCGCCGGCCTTGATACTGCACTCGTTGACCCATGAATTATTATTACGCCTGGGTCGCTCCGGGCCGCCCTGGGAGGCTACTTCAGCTCCCGTGCGCCTCCCGACACTTACGAGATTTATGGCGTTGGTTCTTGGGATCGCGGCTTTATGGTGCCGGACACCCTGCCCCTGCCGCGCCCTCGCTGCTCTCCGCTGCTCTCTCTCCGCCCGCGCCGTATGTCTCCCGTTCGCGGGCGGGAAGAACAAGTGCTCGCATTCCTATTTCCGGCCGTTAGTTAGGCGGCTTCGTTTAGCAAGCTGGCAGAAGTCGCGACCTGTTAACAGGGCCAGGCAGGAGTGGCCGTGACGGGCTCCCTCCCGTGCAGGTGGGAAAGCCTGCCAGCGGCGGCGTCCGCGGCGAGGGGGCTGGGTCGAGGCCCGAGCGGGAGCGTCCCCACGGGCCAGCGGTAATTAGGTTGCGCGACCCTGTCCCCGCGCTAATGGCGAAATAATTCCATAAATCGGGCGGAATGACTCGTTTAAGGAGCCTAGATGATGCTGGTGGCCGGCGAATCCGATGTGATCTTCGGGCCTTCGTCATCCAGGCCGGGCAATGACCGTCTCGCTCCTCCCTAACACCATCTATCGCCGCCCAACATTTGTGCTCTTTGGCCTAATGGGGGCGGTTAGTCTTGCCTGCTTTAGCGCGTGCGGCCGGTTTCCACGCGTCGCGAGCTCCGTTAACGTTCGAGAAGCGGTGTAGACTTTATTATAATGCTCTCACGTGGTGGGCGTAGGCTGTCAGGCCTCGAATAATGTCGATGAAAGATCTGAACGGTGACTGAAGTATGAGAGAGATGATCGTTAGTCTTCGCACTCGTTTCTCCGTGTCCTTTTTTTCCCTTTTTCCCCAAAGCAAGGGTTACCTCGCGTTAGGCTTGGCGCATTTAGAAATACTTGCTTTTAAAGGGGGCCAATTCTATTCGGTGTTAGGCGCTGGGGGTTGGGACGGAGGGGGGGGGGGTGTACGGGGTCACAGGGAGCACTCCTTGCTGGGATCTACACCTACCCCCACGCTAGAGGGAAGCCTTCCTGCCGTGTTGCCCCTCTTCCATGATCATCTTCTCCATTCCTCCTTTCTCCCTTCATTCCTCCTTTCCTTCATTCCTGCCTTCCTCTCTTCATTCCTTCAGCTGGGCATCGAATCGCATTTTCCCTCTTTTTCTGCTCTTTGGTCGCTCGGAGCGTCTGCCTCGTCTTAAATTGAGAATGAGAACTTCCCTTCGCATTGTTGTTCACCCGAGGTCCCGACAGGCGTGTCCCGAGAGCGAGTTTTCTGCTTCTGGTGCGAGTGCTTGTTGTTCATGCGGACGCCTGTGTGGCTGATGGGTTGGGTAGGCATTATCTGGAAGGGAATACCTGTCCCTCTCTCTCTCTCCTCTCGTCTCTATCCTCTCTTCTCTCTCTCTCTCTCTCTCTCTCTCTCTCTCTCTCTCTCTCTACCCTCTCTTCTCTCTCTCTACCCTCTCTCTTCTCTCTCTCTACCCTCTCTTCTCTCTCTCTACCCTCTCTCTCTCTCTACCCTCTTCTCTCTCTCTACCCTTCTCTCTTCTCTCTCTACCCTCTCTTCTTTCTCTCTACCCTCTCTTTCTCTTCTCTCTACCCCCTCTCTCTCTCCTCTCCTCTCTTCTCTCTACCCTCTCTTCCCTCTCTCTTCTCCATCTCTTCTCTCTCTCTCTCTCTCTCTCTTCTCTCTCTCTCTCTCTCTCTCTCTCTCTCTCTCTCTCTCTCTCTCTCTCTCTCTCTCTCTCTCTCTCTCTCTCTCTCTCTTTCTCGTCCCCTTCCCTCCCTTCTCTCCTTCTTGTCCCCCTCTCCTCTCCTCTATCTGTCTGTCTCTATCTCCTCTCATCTCTCTCTCTTTCCTTCCCTCCCTGCCTTCATCCCTCTCTTCATCTCCCCTCCCAGTCTCATTTTCTTTTTTCTCTTGCTCCTCTCTCTTTCTCCCTGTCCCTCTCACTCCCCCTCCCCTTCCCTTCCCTTCCTGACTATCTATCTACCCGTCCCCCACCTCCCTCCTCCCTCCTCCCTCCTCCCTCCTCATCCAACCTCGGTAAATTTTTCGCAAGAAAAGTAATCTTGCAGCCCCCACATCCGTCGGCATATTGTTTATTAGTACGAGGTTTATTTGCGCCTTTGAGCGGGCCATCCGCTTGAGCGACGGAGCGACTCTCGCCCCAACCTCGCCTGTGCCTTGGTGCCATCTGAATCCGCCGCTGCGACTCGTTGCGTATAGATGACCTAAGTACGTTTTCTTGTCCAGGTCTGGATGGCTGCTTTTGAATATTTTATAATGCGCTCCCCGTCTCGACACCATTGACATGTGGAAAGGCGTGTTCTATAAAACAAACAAGCTCAGAATGAAACCAGCTTTAAGTTTAGCATAGTGGATGTTTGTGGGTGTTACGTTCAGATGTCGTTAATGTGTTGTGTTAGCGAGTTCTTGCCACTTTTTTTATTTATTTTTTATTTTATTTTATTTTTTTTCGTTCGTGTTAGTTTTGGTTCTTCGGTTCTGTGGTGGATCCATCGGCCTCCGATACAAGGGACCATGACGTGACCGGGGAGGAGTTTTAAGCTGGGTCTTTAATTGTGTTTCTTGTGTTCTTGATTGAGATATTGAGTTCGTATAGATTATCAAGTCGGTGCCCCCCCCCCCTTCCCTCCCCGACTCGCCCAGGGAATTTTGGCAACACGGTCAATTGGTTGAACGGTGGAGGAATGTATAATGGTGTTGGGAGCGCATTGCAGGGTGGAATAGGTGTAGCTTCCGCCCTAGCCCTTAACTCTCGATAATGGTGTCACCGTTCTCTTCTCTCTCTCGTTCTCTCCCTCTCTCTCTCGTTCTCTCCCCCTCTCTCTCTCTCTCTCTCTCTCTCTCTCTCTCTCTCTCGCTCTCGCTCTCTCTCTCTCTCTCTCTCTCTCTCTCTCTCTCTCTCTCTCTCTCTCTCTCTCGTTCTCTCGTTCTCTCGTTCTCTCGTTCTCTCGTTCTCTCGTTCTTTCGTTCTCTCTCTCCTCTCATTTTCGTTTTCGTCTGCCTTTATTCTGTCATCTCTCCTCGCCTTCGCCAGCCTTTGTGCCGAATCCTCCCTTCACATCCCCCCCCCCCCCAACATCGTCCTTTCTCGTACCTTTTGCCTCCTTCATCTATATCTAAAGTTCTTCCCTCTTCCTTGTTGCACCTATTTTCTTTCCCCGTGTACCTTTTTTTCCCTTTTTATCTGAGCCGAGGGAAACGGTTGTGAGTGAAAGGTGTTCCTCCCGTGCCATTGTGAAGGCCCAAGCGAGGCAAGTTGCTATCAGAAGTGAATACTGATAGAAAATCTCGCCTCGTTATCGGAAGGGCCGCTGCTCTTTCCTTCCCTTCCCAGTGGTACCCTTAACCCCTCCCCCCTCCGCCTCCTCCTCCCCTCCTCCCGCTCTGTCTCTTCCCTATTTACCCCCCCCCTACTCCCTATCATTGTCCCCTTTTCTCGTTCTCCCTCCCTCGTCCTCTCTCCCCTCAACCCCTTGGATAGTCATCTTCGAAAGTTTCTCGTATCGCCAGCAACCTTGTTAGTCATGCTTGACACCTTTTACTGTTTAAGCTTTCTCTGCTATTCTTTCGAGTTCCACTCCCTGTCTTTCACAATAGACTATTTTAGCCAATTTTCTTCACCTTTCAGCATTTCTCTTCTCTCTTTCTCATTCATATTGATATTTTCCCCCGGCCCCTCATTCTTACCCTCCCCCTCCTCTTCCTTCCCCCCTCCTTCTCCTCCTCCTTTTCCTCCTCCTCCTCCCTTTCCTCCTCCCCCCCCCCTCCTCCTCCTCCTCCTTTTCCTCCTCCCCCCCTTCCCTCCTCACTCTCTTCCGTATTGTACATTCAAGGTACGCCATGACACGATATTACGCCTCATCTTCGTGGTGTCATGGGTAATACCCTCTTGGATTGTTCCGACACTTGCGCTGATGAACTCTGGGATGCTCGGCCGCCCGTCTGTCAGTCTCTCATTGCCTTTTCCCCGTTCCTCTTGTCTCTCTTCGTTTGGCTGCTCGTCCGGTGTTCGTCTCGTTCGGTTTCGTAACACCCCTGAGACGCTTTTAAAAAAGTGTGTATCGGCTGGATGCCCTGTTGACACGCTTTCTTAAATTGTGTTGAATGGAGCGCCCCTCCCCCTCCTCTTTGCCCCTCCCCCCGCCCCGCCCCGCCCTCGGAGACATTTGGTGCGGTCCCATGCGGCTCTCGGGATCGCGAGCGGGATGCCAGACGCGCCTCCTCCTCAGCTGCGTGATCCCTCGCGGTTCACACCTTCGGATCCCCCGCGGGGCTGCCTCCGGCTTCTCCTTGGAGGGCGTCGATCAGGGGATGCCGGATGCCACCCGAGGGGGATTATTCCCCTCCCGGCACCATAACTCCTCGTGCCCCGCTCGGGTTCAGCCCCCGTGAGCCATTACCTCGAGTTTAGCGTCCCCGTTCTCCCATTACCGGAGTCCAGGGCGTATCTTACCCATTATCCTCATATTCGGCTCCCATTGGACCTCTCGCTCCGGGGAACATTACCTCAGGTTGAGAGACCTACAGCCGGCATTAGCTCGAGTTGGAGGATAACCTTGTGTCGGTGCATCGCGGATCCTCGCCGCGTTAACAATGCTACCTTTCACGGCCGTCACGCCCAAAAGGAGCTCTCCCTGCTCGGTATCCCCCGCCCTCGGCCACTTAGCCTGCCTCCCTTTCTCTCTCTCTCTTCTCTTTTTCTCTATTTTTTTCTCTCTTTCTTTCGTTCTTTCTTTCTTTCCATATTTCTTTTTTATTGTTTCTCTATCTATCTATCTCTGTTTTTCTCTTTTCTCCCTCTCTCTCTCTCTCCTTTCAAAGGCGTGCAAGAGAGAGCGAGAACTCTGCTCCCTGTTCCTTGTGCTGCAGATGGAAGCCAAGTATCCTAGATGCTGCCCGCTATTGATCATGATTGTCCATCTTGATTGAGTTAACACCGCTAACCGCTGGCCAACGTCTTTTTCTGCTCCCTACAACATCCTGGTCTTTGCAGCTTCCTTTTCATTTTTGTTATTTTTCTATTTTTTTACTTTTTTCTGTCCTCTGCCCTCTCCTCCGCTCCCCGGCGTCGCCATTCATGCACCCAATTGACGACTTGAATAAGGGAATGGGGCGGGCGTCGTCTCGGTCGAGTGTGTGCTGGATGAGTCTCGCGTCTTGTGTTGATTTTCGATGTGTGCGATGTGGCAGCGGGCCGGGCCGTTTCATCCACTTCCCCACCCGGGCCACGTCCCCGCTCGCAACTTTTCTCCTTATATAACCTGACTTACGTTTCCACATTTTACCTGCGCACAAATGATATATCTGTATGTGTGTGTGTACGGGTATGTGTACCTGTGTGGATGTATAGATAGGTAGATATAGATATACGCGCGCGCACACATACTTAGTTACTTATATATTGATTTCGGTACGATTCTGAGCATGGTTTTGTAGTAAAAAAAAATCCTCATGTTACGACATCGGGTCTGTAATGGTCCTGACGTCTTGCAGTTTGTAGAATTATGAAGGCAGGTTTATTTTACTTTTATTTTCCCTCGGAATCGTACATTATGACGGGTCTTATTAGTACGACAACCCGACAAAATTTTTGTTGAAAAGGTGGATTAATTTAAATGTTTCGTCGTTCCTGGCTTTGTGTTGTTTTACGTGTCTGCCGTTTCGCTGCGCGGTTGCTGCATGTCCCTCCTCTTCCTCGTGTCCAGTGATCTCCGGCATAAGGAGCTTTAGCGTTTGCCCCTTACATAATGCGCCGTGCCCTTTATTCTTTCCTGGCGCCTGACCGACCCCTGCCCTCCCCCCCCCCCCTCTCTCTCTCTCCCTCAACCTCTGCTTGGCCGCTTTCACGTCGTGCTGGCTGCGTTGCGATGTCTCCTGGCCACTCCATGTCCTGTGTGACCCTGGCCCGTACGTTTAACCTGGGCCGTGCACGTATGCTCTCGGTTTCTTTCTCGTGGACTGGTATTTTCTGTTCATTCTACCTTTCTGTCTGTTTTCTTTCTCCTCTCTTCTCCTCCCCTTTTCTTTCCTTTGTCCATTTCTCTTTCATTCTGCCGTTCTGTCTGTTTTCTTCCTCTTTTTCTCCCTTTCTCTTCCTCCCATTTTCTATCCTATCCATTTCTCTTTCATTCTGCCCTTGTCTGTCTGTTTTCTTCCTCCTCTCTTCTCCCCCCTTTCTCTTCCTCCCCCTTCCTTCCTCTATCCATTTCCCTCTTTCGTCTGTGTGTGTTTGCTCTTGTGTAGTCTGCTGCGGCATCTTTCTCGATGTGTTTGGTGTTACACATTCAGCACACATCGTATATTATCATAAATTGCATTGACCTTTCTCGGAGTTTATCATTGTATTTTAGTGTTATCATAATTCAATATTTTGCAATTAGTAGTTTATATTGTTAAATAGATTTCAGTTACATTCGAGCTCAAATTTTCGCTTCCGTCGTTTATTATTTACAGTTCGTTGTGCATAGAATCGCGAGCGAGTTTATTTATGGCGCCTTCCTGGCGAATACATTATCCTAATTCATCTTCACTCTCGTAATCAGATATTTTGGCCGGAAAAAACTAGGTTATGATCCCGGGGTGAAAAAATAGTGGCTTTGGATTCCGACGCAAGTGCTTCTGGGACCGCGCTGCCGCTAATCGAGTAATGGCCGGGAGGGGGCGCAGCGCTGTTATCTGGCGAAAGATGGATGGCCGCGCTACCGGGTTCTCGTGCGCTAATGCTAATTAGAAGGTGGTTCGCGATTGGTCGCGGGCAAGCGGAAGACGATGGCCAGAAACTGGTTCCCTTTGGCGGGGGGAGGGAAAGGGAGGGGGTGTGCTGCCGCCCCCTTTCTCTTCCTTTGCCTGCCTACCCACCTTGCGCCCCCCCCCCCTCGGCCGCTTTCTCTGCCATGATCTAACGCCTGGATCCGGTCGTACCCGCGGCGTGCGAGGAAAACCGGGGAACGTAATGAGCGGTGTATCGTGCAAACGAGGCGGTAAGAACAGGTGCCACGAGCGTGTGTTTAAATACCCCCTTCCCCCTCCTACCCTGCGAGCCCCGCGAGCTCCCACCTCGCCCACGCTGCACCACCCTCCGTCCCTTCCCCCGCCTTCCCCTGGCGAGAAAAGAAAGGGTTTAGGTAAACTCGGTTTAATGTCCCCCGTTAATGGCGTTTATTTAGAGTCCGGGGTGTTGCGAGCAGCTCTGGCTGGTCCCGGATCCCGCGGCAGAGGCTTCCCCGGCGTCCTTTGGCGGCCGAGCGTCCAGGAATGCGATTTGTGGCATAATTTACCATGTATATCCATGTAGATGAGCGCTTTTAACAGAACCAAACCGGTGTGGAACTTTCACCCGCGCGCGCTCGTTCCCTGCACCTTGCTTGTGTGCCTCCCTGCCTCCCTCCCTCCCTGCTGCATCCCGTGGCCGCTTGACCTCCCTCCCGTGTGCCGCGCGCCTCCCTTCCTCCTCCTGATGCCGGAGCGCCTCCTCCCTCCTTCCTTCGTGCTCTCTCCCCGCCTTCTCTAGGGAGAGGAGGAGGGATGGAGGAAAGCAAGAACTAGATCAGCCTCCTCATCCCCATCCTCCACCTCTTCTCTCCATCTCCCACTATCCCCGCACCATCCTCGCAAAGTGCCGCGTTTACTTGCTCTCTGGAACCATTTATTTTGATTCTGCCGCAGATTTCTGATCCGCTGTAATGTCTTCTCTTGTTTTGGCTCTTTTTGTATTTTTTTGTATTTTTGTATTGTTTTGCCTTGGCTGGGAAATTGCATTTTAGTCACTGGAGATTTCCCCCCGGTTTGTATGGTGTTGAAAAAGAGTGCGTGGCTGAGATAGTGTGTACGTACGTGCAGTTGAGTGTTTCAAAAGTGATGCAGAGTGGAAGGAATGTGAGGGGAGGGTCCAAGTGTGAAGTTTAAGTACCAGGGCGGCGCGGCAGAGGGAGGGAATGGCGGAGGGGAAGGTGAGTTGGTGCGGTGGGTGTCAGAACGTGAGCGGCGGATGAGCGGTCTCGCGGGAGGAGGGTTGGCGTGGACGTGAGCAGCCTGGACAACACAGCTCACTGGTGTTTCCCAGCTCTCCCTCCCTCCCTCCCTCCCTCCCTCAGTGATTCCCACTGCCCTCCAACACTGGCCTTCCTCTTCCAGCCTGGTTTTATTTTGGACAACAAATAACTCGGCCTTGACATAATTTTTTTCGGTGAATATCCCAGGACTGTGTGATTAATGATGTTTGTTTCCTCCCTTTCAAAAGGCAGTTGTTTTTGCTAGTTGTCCTGGTTTGAAAAGCGGGACACGTGTCACTGACTCTTTAGCATGTGTCAGTTAAGCTAGAGATCGGAAAGTGAACTCGAGATGTTGCAGTGTAGATTGTCAGTGATGCAAAGGCGAAGTGTGAAATAGAAAGTGATCGTGTTAGTGAAACATTGCTCGTGTTAAAACATGGTGACACAGGCAGCGAGCAAGTGCATTAATAAAGTATAGAGAGACTCGCACCTTGCCTCGAACCACCATGAAGCTGAAGGAAAAAAGGTACAGCTTCCACTTGGACATTACAAAGTCTCTCATAGATTATGATGGAGCTAAGCTGAAAAAGGTAAATATTACTACGAACTTTTATCGCCGTT
>NC_091579.1:2837712-2852712 GCF_042767895.1 Penaeus vannamei | reverse complement strand
TACTAGGAAACCAGGTACTGCCTTAATCCCATTCCTCTATTTGCATTCATGTGAGATGCCTGGTCTACTGGGCATGAATTATGATTGGACAGTAGATGAACATGAGAAAGCTGATCTTGTTTACAAAGGGGATTGGCAAGATTTAGTCTTGATGATATAGATAGTAACAGTTCTTAATGATCTTCATGTGTTGCAGGCACCCCAGATAGGAACTCCACCAGCCTCCATCTACAACAACAGCCAGACTCCGAGCCTAAACAGCACCCAGACCTTCACTGGGAACACACTTGCTGGTACGCATGTTGAGTGTAACCAATATGAATACTGTATGTTGTGAAAGCTAACATCCCAAGACCCCAATAACCAATTTACTGGCTAGTTGCTCATGGATAAGTAGTAGAATAACAAGATGATTCATAAAGAAACTATTATTTACATAAACTTTCTCCATATGAACTGGCCAGTTTTAAATGATTTTGCATGATGAATACATCAGAACCTAAGTGTGATACTAATAACACTGCTACACTGTCCCTGGCTAAGGGAAAAGAAATGGACATACACAAACTATTCAGACTTGTATCAAGGATGTGCTGTGATTTACAGGTGTGGGTGATGGCACCATCTTAGTCAGATCTTGCATGTTGTTTATTAGCCTTCATTAATAATATTTATTAATCACAAAGTCACAGTACGACGTTGATCTTGTGTAATAAGTGCATCCTGTCATGCAACAGTACAACATAGATTATTATAGTGTGTGGTTCGTTTCTCATTGTTGCAGATTCCCTCTCGCAAGGCCTGCAGACTTCCAATGCACTAACAGGCAACAACTACTCGTTGGGTCTGCAAACTAGTAGTCTAGGTTTTGGCAATAGCACCCTGGGCACCATTGGATCCCCTGCTATTGGCAATTTAGGTGGTGGTAAGTCCCATCCATTAACAACTTTATAACTGAATTTTGTGAGCTGGAATATCATTTAATAATTAAGAGTGTATGTAGCGTCTTCAATTGAAAAGGTGCATCCCCTAAATTTAACTGAATTGCATTTCATAACATTCTCCTCAAAAGTTAAAGGGAAGATCACATGACAAAGATTACCAACTCCTTTCAGGTCTTGGAGGTAGCATGGGGCGACGTGATTCCTTAGACCGTACCACTTCAGTTCTGTCACCACTTTCTCAAGATTTCCGAAGTGGCAAATGGACGAGCAACTATGGAGCACTTGGTACAGTTACCGCATCCCCTGGGCCTATTGGTCTAACCTCTGGTAGCCTGACACCACCCCCAAGCCTCAGTAACACCTCTTCGGCACTGCCACTAGGTGCCCTAATGTCTGGTAACCGTGTCATCTCTGCTGCACCAGGAGCAGAAGCAAAGTTCCGAAATGGTTCCACAAATGGAATGTTCACTTCTGGCGGATCCTCATCCTTATTCCCACCCATAAAACGAAACCTGAGCTTGGAAAAATGTACTGGTCGCTCGCGCTTACTGGAGGACTTCCGAAACAATCGATTCCCCAACCTGCAGCTCAGAGACTTGGCCAACCACATAGTGGAATTCAGCCAAGACCAGCATGGTTCCAGGTATATTTATTACTGAAGGCAAAGATTATTTCTTGTGAAATTCAAATGTTATCTTGTTCATTTTGTTACCTCTTACTATGAATTTACATCATTTATGCATTGTTATTTATCCAAATTTCTTTCTTTATTGTAGGTTCATTCAACAAAAGCTTGAACGAGCAACACCAGCTGAAAAGCAGATGGTATTCAACGAAATCCTAACAGCAGCTTATTCTTTAATGACTGATGTGTTTGGTATGTATTGCAAAAATTAATTTTTCTATTTGTATATCAAATACTGTCAGATGAGGAAATGATTGCAGTATATTTGCAATATTTGCATGAGAGAATATTTGTTTGAAAATAAATTTATTTGTGAATATAAAATGTCTTGAGTAATATTTAACCATAAATTGAATAAAATCTTGTTCACAGGTAATTACGTGATTCAGAAGTTCTTTGAATTTGGAACCCCCGAGCAGAAGACTGTCTTGGCAAACAAGATTCGTGGCCACGTTTTGCCTTTAGCACTACAGATGTATGGATGCCGTGTGATTCAGAAGGCTCTTGAGTGCATTACTCAGGACCAGCAGAAAGACATCGTGCGTGAACTGGATGGCCATGTCCTCAAATGTGTTAAGGATCAGAATGGTAAGGGGTGACTTTAAGAACTGCACCTCCATATAGTGTTTTACATGCATCATTATAAATGCTAGAAGGAAACAAAACTAGTATGTACGTTAATCCATGTTTTTCAATTCACAGGCAACCATGTCGTGCAAAAATGCATTGAGTGTGTGGATCCCATGGCCTTACAGTTTATCATCAATGCTTTCCAGGTACTCTATAAGCATTATTTTTTCCTTTTTATCAGTATATATGGATAAAGTATATCGGAGTGCCTCAGATACAAAAATTCATTTATGTTACCAGTGCAAAGGTATAGACTGTTCAGTTTACATTCCTTTTTTACAGGGGCAAGTCTTCACCCTCTCTACACACCCCTATGGTTGCCGTGTTATTCAGCGTATCTTGGAGCACTGCACTGGAGACCAAACGTCCCCAGTGCTTGAGGAGCTACACCAACATACCGAACAGCTGTTACAGGATCAGTATGGCAATTATGTCATCCAACATGTGCTTGGTAAGATTTTACTTTTGAATGTTACAGACCCACAACTTTTTTCTCCCCCCAATCATAATATGTATGATTTTTTCTGGTTAAGATACATCACAAATAAGATTATTAAATAGAATATTTTTTCTCCCTCTCCCCCAGAGCATGGAAAACCAGAAGATAAGAGCAAGATCGTTGGCGTGGTGCGTGGCGGGGTTCTAAAGCTCTCTCAGCATAAATTTGCCTCAAACGTAGTAGAGAAGTGTGTGACGCATGCTACCCGTGCCGAGAGGGCCATGCTCATTGAAGAGGTAAATATGATTGAGGTATAACTATCATCGATTGTATATTGACATCGTTTTCTTTTCTGTTTTTTATTGCTATATAACACTTTCATGAATTTATTTGAGATTTATTTTTATGCAATATTTATTTAATGGATATATAATGCCAGGCTTTTGTGAATACTACATATCAGGAATTAGTAAGAATTGTTGAGGAAATCCACTGGTGGATTTTTTCGGTTCTGGCATTTAATTTACAAGTTTGTTGATGAAAAAGACATTTAAAAGATTCCTGAATATAAACACAGATGGAATCCAATATTAAAGCATATTTGCTCTACATTTCCAGGTGTGTGGATATAACGACAATGCACACAGCTCTCTGCTGATGTTAATGAAGGATCAGTATGCTAACTATGTGGTGCAGAAGATGATAGATGTGGCTGAACCTGCCCAGCGAAAAATGCTCATGCACAAGATCCGCCCACACATTTCAACTCTCCGCAAGTATACTTATGGTGAGTGTCTTGGGTTTCTTATTTTCATGAAAATTTTCTTTACATTGGATAACCTGTTTGGTGATTAACTTTTTCTATGCTATAGGTAAGATAGCAAAACTGGTGATTTAAGTTACGTTTACATGATTATTATTATTGTATTTCCCTCCCCTTTCAGGTAAACACATTTTGGCTAAGTTAGAGAAGTATTTCATGAAGAATGCCCCTGACTCCATGGGACCTAACATGACCAGCCCTCTCTAAGCTGGAGTCGTACCACCACCTGCCACATCCCACTTTTCCATCGAGGGAGAAAGCCATAAGAAAAAAAAAAGAAGAGGAGGAGAGAGTTTAAAAAAGAGAAAAAAAAAAAAAAACATTTTTTATGTAAACAATTAAACGAAGAATTCATTCTTGAAATTTTCTGAGCACGAAGTTTTTATCATGAAACTGATGTTTGTGGTGTGATGCACTTGATTTAGCTTTTTTGATGTTTTCCATTATACATGAAGTGTATAATCCAAAAGATTGTTCATAGCCTTATTGATTGATGGAATATGATATTCAGAGGTCTATGTTTTTGTTTCGAAACACAAGCATAATCAGTCGGGTCTGATTGCACGGACTAAATAATTTTATAATTTTTTTTTTTTTTTTTCTTTTTCTTCTTTTTAAAACAGAATAAATTGATTAGTTGGCCTTACAAGAAGGTTCATAGATGATATATAAGATGCTGAAAAGCAATTTTAATTGCAAGGTGTTATTATTTATATTGTTTTCCCCTTTTTTACTGGAAAAAAATTAGGAGGAATAAATTAGTTCATATGTGGAATGGTATTACAAAATCCTTTAATTTTATTGAGTTAATATGTTATTGCTATTGATAAGCATATCTTAAAATTTGTGTATCAAGGTAATTATGGTTCTACCTTGACTTTTCTGATCTTTGAAGATGAGAAGATTTTATGTGACAGTGAATACAGTATGATTTTCTGCAAAAAAAAAAGAAAAAAAAAAGATCACTATTGATAACAGGAAGAGTTAAATTAACATTAATTCAAACTTATTTTGGTGTGCCCTTAATGCATAGTAACTTTTCAGCTAGGCTCTTGTAGTTTGATAGAGCATGTTATTCATTATTGTGGGCTTGTGGCTATTTGCATGATTTTGCTGTAGTGAGCTTTTCCCATATATATCAATTTTGAATCTTAGACATATACCTGTTTGCCACTTTTTACCCAATTGGTAAATGTTGTTACCTACTGTTGTATTGCTCTTTCTTTCATATAAGTAGTGGTGTATAATGTTAGGATTTAGAAGCCATGTTTGCCTGGGCAGGCCAAACCATGGTACTTCTGAAGTGATTGAGGTAGAGCAAGTGGATGGCAGCCCATTTCTGAGTTCTGGACAAGGTGACGACTAATCCTGGCCCCTGAACTAGCATCTGCACCCTAGGACACTGGATGTAGATGTAGACCTTGCAAAACAAAAATAAAGAGCCTGGCACAGATAATAATTTTTTTTAGGGGAGGGACAGTGTAACGCTCAAATTGCTGGCTGGTGTTGCTTTGTATGTTACCATGACCAAGTGGAAAAGTGGCCATGTGCACCAAACAACTGAAGATGTGCATTTGTGCGAATGAGCGTAAGTGACTGCATGTTTGTGTGTGTGTGTGAGAGAGAGCATGTGAGAATATAAAGGGAGTGTGAGGTGCCTGCCCTGCCCGCGTCCTAATTTAGGAACGGGACTCTGCCCTCGTCCAGCCAATGGGTCAACTTGGCCTAGCGCATTGTAAAATTTGATGTACATTGTATCAACTGGTATATATAAAGGCAATTTCAATATGTAATATTGGGCATTACTGTATAAATCTGTACAGTTGAATATTCTATATTTTCTTACTTGTTTGTGTGTTTGTAATGTCAGTGTGATACTACAATACCACCAATAAATCAGGCACAGTTCTGGCAAGTCCTGCCTGTGTGCTAGTAGACTGGTGTCTGGATTATATATTATACAAATTTCAATCCAACACTTTCACTAAACAACCTTTTGTCTCACCAGCTGCAAAAGAATTAGGACACTGGCACATGTACTGCATCTTAAGATCATTTTTAGGACCAGGGACACCTCCCCATCTAAGGTATGCCTGACAAGGTCCTGTTGCAGTGCACAATTCGGTAGTGGCCCTGAGACTGTCGTTATGAGCTTGGGGCACAGAAATATCCTTCTCACCATCACCAGGATGTGTACAGTTAATAACGTGCCCCCTCATACCAGGTCTTTGGGCCACTGTACCTTAGCCCACCTTTTGGGCTAAAACTACCATGCTGCTCAAACTCTTTCAGACCAGCATGCATATTAAGGCTAACCACTTCACACATTTGATCTTGGTTTTGCTGGTTCTGGGATGTAATAAGCAGTCTTAATATCTGTTAATCTTGTATCTTTGTATCCCTGTACTTCAGCTCATGCAGGCTGGAACAGGCCCATGTGTTTATACTGTAGAGCTCCTGCCCTTGCCAAAAGACCTAACATTGTCAAATTGTAAATTCTGTGAATATTATTGAATTTTTTTTGAGGAGGCCAATGTTGCGGCATGTAATGTAAACATTTTGTAATAAATTAGTGTACAGAAAATGCTGATGTGTACATTTGGAACATGTACCTTTTGTAAACGCCATATTGTACAGAGCACATGGTGATATACTCCTGAGCTGTGTTACTGCTGTATAGTAAATTGTACATATTGATTATGAAGCAAGATCTTAGCTTGGCCTGTACCTGCCTGTTGAGCACTAGTTGTATATTGCATATGTAGATGTAATTTTCTTGTAAACTGTATTTTGTATATGTCCTAAGCTAACAGTAGTTGGTGTAATATTTACTGTCTTGATCTCACAATTCCTGCGGGGAAGATGTGAAGTGTGACAATTTTGGTGATTTTTGCCTTGCTTGTGGTCTGCCATCTTGGTTTGGGTCTTCAATAATTCACATTTGCATTTTAATATGCCTTTAATCTAATTCAGAACTTAAGAAAAAAAAAAAACATTTTCACACTTCTCCATGGAAATGCTCTCTCCCCCGACCTTGACTCCTTGGTTCTGTAATTGACTTTCTTAAAATTGACTGTCAAATCAACAAGCAATTGATCAAGAATTTATGGTTAATTAGGGGACCCAGTTGTCATAAACTGTACATCTATGTACATTTTCATATTTGTAACCTTTGTTTGCTTTAGATGTAGACGGACATGGTCTTTTGACCCAATTTTTGGCACCAGCTTCTCTCTCTCGAAGTTTTTATTGTGTTCATATATTCATTCAAACTATGTATTCTTGTTCAAACTTCACTTTGGACACTTTAAATGCTGAAGTGTTTGCACCATGTCTGTTGATATTAGCAGTTATTAAAATCGTTTTGTGTAATTTTTGTATTGTTTGTATTAGTGTAGTTAGCCTAGAGGTGTGCTAATTGGCCACAGGGCCTGTCGCCCTGAAGCAGTAGGGATGTGGTGGTACTCTAAGTTGTCTCCTTTACTACAGCCCGTGTATGTATGGTGGTGGAGGTGGTATGGTCTTAGTCACTATTCTTTGTACCTAATTGCATACCCCAGTATGTGTAAAATGATTCGAATAATAGTTTTCGAGTAGTTTTATTACATAATGCTGTCACATACTGCTGCCTTCGAAAGAGTTACAGTCCTTTGAGCCATAACGCCAGACTTTTGTCATCCAGGCCACACTAGCGTGTACGTAGGACGTTTTCAACTGTATTATATGTAAAAATGTATCTTATACAATATGTATAAAATGGAGTGATGCATTCCATTTGAACATCCAAGGTTTTTCTACCCAATGTTGAAAGGTGAACAGTCCGACGGCCAACCGCTCCAGTTAGCTATCCTCTGCCAGCATTGTTTCTAGCGTTGTTACTGTTACTGGCCAGGTGGAGGTATGGCTTGGCCTCGTTACCCTTTCTCTCTTGCCACCATAACACCTGTTGCTCTAGGTTTGTTCGCTATCCCTGTAACTGATATAGGAAGTGAATGGCCTGAAAACTCGTGAATCCTACAAGCTGTAGACAACTAATCCCCTTGCACCAGTGCCCATAATCTTCACACTCGCAATTTAAACTCCAATAATTGACTTGACCACTGTGCTAAAATATTTCAATCTCCAACAAAACGTCACTACAAACATTTTAACCACGGTTCTAAACTTTAGTGAGAGTACCATACAAGATCAAGAGACAGTGCCTTGCCACTACTGCTTGTTAGTGATGCGCGAGGGGAGCGATTGGAGGAGAAAGGGTGGCAGCCCAGGAGGAGGGTGGGGCTGGGCCAACCATAAACCGTGTGGGCTGGCGCCGGCTGGTTGCAGCACCCACCAAAGTGCTGTGTACAATCTTTTAAAATAACTATCGACCGGAGGTAGGGATTTTTTTCGTCCCTTTCTCTACGCTGTCCCACACATTTTTAACTTTGCTCACTAGAGGATTTGTGCATATTAACGTTAAATTTTCGTTTCTTCGTATCCTTAAAGAGCGATTTCTCCCATCAGTTTTCGAGTACCCAGCTTCACTGTACCATATTTCCCATGACTTTCTTGAATCCTTTATATTATAATCTCCCTCCTCCAGAGAGTCCAGCCCGGCGCTAAAACTTATCACCATTTATCAGTTCTGTGATGTACATGCTGTATCATATGTAATGGTCTACTCCATTAATAAACTTTCTGTAATGTGAATTTTTATTTTATTTGACGCTTCCTTTAACAAATAAAACTGTAAATAAACTAAATGCATGTCTAGAAAAGGTAGAAATGTGTATTTTCTTGTATCTACAAATTATATCAACAACTCAGAATACATGTTTCTTGGATTTGTAAGATTTTCTCGAAATAGAGGAAAGAATCAATCATGCATTCCAAATGCAAGTTAAGTTCCTGATGTATGAGTTTGGAATTCACATCGCCCTACATATTCTACTCCACTTAGATTTATCATTAATGGAGTCGAAGTTGTGAGTTCATATTTCGCATATTCAGCTTTTAGAGAGCGTACAGATATTCGAATGTTGAAAGAATTAGTCTAATAATGGGAATAACTGCTCAGTACCGGTAGGCCTTGTTAAAAAATGTGCGAACATTAGTTAGCAAATTAATTTTAAGGCTGGAGTTTATAAAATGAATGTCTGGAAATTCGTAACGAATTAAAGAGTGAACACTAGCCAGCTCGCCAGTCACCTTGAATATATTTAATTTACAAACAAAATACAATGAATCGCAAGAGACATTGTATATCATTTCATCTAAGTACTTGAGTTACAATGAATAGGCTTTGTTTTAATTTAGTTCCCTAAATTAGCTATTTAAAGGTCTACCCTCCTAAAGGAACGATAAGAAAAGTGCGTTTTCGAACTATGTCTACCAAGCAATGATTTCCAATACATATCCTGCATAGGAAGTCGATGGAATGTAAACGGTATGGCTAAGTACGCCCTCCAGCACAAACAGCACGCAAGTCGAGAGGTTCACGGAATCTCGATGTTATATTAGAAATTCGATACGAGAAGGCCAAGGGCATAATATTTATTGAAACAGTAATGCGCATTATCACGCCAGTAACTTTATACCTTTACCCTCATAACGTTAAATGTAATTTAATACACGTAGAAACAATTCATCTGCATATAAGTGAAACTAAAAATACAATGCACCAGGCTATCGAGTTGAACTTTTATGTATCGTCCCCACTTGGCACTCCAGAGAACGTTTATTAAGATTCAATATTCTATATATCATAGGACATATGCCGTCACTGTATTTCCATTATAAACTGCATCGACGAGATATCAGTTGTGACGTGGATACAAAATACATTTGGTGTGGTCTAATAATCATAAAGTAATGTAGTAGTTCCGGTACCTTTACGCAAGTATAACCACTCCGATGAAAATCCTCGTTGGTAACTAATTCCAGCATCAATAACTTTATTCCTTGCCCAAAAAGAAATTCTTGGTTTCCTTTTCGATCATTTTTAACCATTTTTATTATAGAACAATCGCACAAATTGTTTGGGGAAAAAATGAAGTGGAGTTAATGATGTCACCGCGTTTAGCCAATGAGAGTGTGTAATTTATTTGATATGGTTATACTTAACAGAAGTAAAACCAAAATTCACCTCTCTTATTTATGATAACTAAGATTTCCTTACCATTAACAGCCGTCAGAATACTCTTAGAAAAAGACAACTTAATTTTTGTTTTCAACAGGCTAAATGGAAGTAGAGCTGCCAGGTTATATGTACGTTGATAATAGTGATCATGATAATTAAAATGGTGGCAATAAAAGTGATGGTGAACGATCATCACAAGGATCACAAATCACAACACACCTCACAACACATCACAACCGCAACCGTACATCCAAAGATGTACGGTTGTACAACCACAGCACAACCATAAAGCCAAACATCACACAGTAACGCACTAAACTCATCTCAACGACAACCAAACATCACACGTCACAGTACAAGCACACTACAAACATCACAACCATACAACCACATCACACATAGTAAACTACACTATATATCACAACCATACAATCAAAAATCGTACTTCACAATAACACCACTGCATCTTAACCACACTGCACATCACAACCGCATCACACATTCAACCATACACCAAAATTACATTCCAAAACTACACACCACAAAATAAAATCACATAGACAGGTAAGTAGGCCTACATTGCACTACGCTTTATACATATGTTAAATGCGATAATAATGATGATAATTTGATTATAATTACCGTCTTATTCAGTGAACCAGCGAAGGAACAGGTCATAATTTTTTTATCATTTTTACAAAAAGTACTCCTGGAAAGACACCCCCCTCCCACACACACACACACACACACACTCCAAAGTATACTGACCTAAAAGATGAAAATAATTACCTCTGCCACAGGATCTCCAATTTGATCTTTATCGTCTCTTTGTGATGTTCTAAATGCATGCGCCTAAGAACGATAACAATGAAAACAGACTGACACCCAAACTTGAAATGTTCAAGCAAGTGGAAGTCGGACATTTCCCCCTACCGATCTTTTTCCCTACAGCCATCTTCTGACAGGCAAGGGACTTCTCTACGCGTGTAGGCGAATATTTCCCTCCCCGTGATTTTGTGTAGGCAGGTATTTCCCTACTGGTTGTTTGGTGTGCGCCGATATTTCCCTTCTTGCAATTTAGTGTTGAAGTTTTAAATTAGACTATTGATTTGTTTTAAAGGTTTGTTAGTGTATTTTTTTTCTCTCTATTCACGATACGAGGGGAACTATGAGAACAGTTTTTAAGCGATTTAACACATTACTGTCTTAAGCGTCACTAGTTATGACCAACTGGTGAGCCGAAACCAAAGCACAAGGATGGGACATGAATTGATATCAGTTCCGGTACATAATGCTGCCTATTTTTTGCGGCAAAATAAATAATTTAACACTTCATTGTTTCTCACAGATCCAACGTAGTGAGAACAAATAATTAGTAACATAAGATAAAATCAGTCATCCTCAAGCCCTGCATTACACGCAACCTCAAACATGAATACTGCAGCTTTAAATATTAGTACCAGAAACGGGTAAACGTGCTATACAAAAGAGAAATATCCTGTAACTTTTTTCCCCGCCCGCAAACTATGCATCGAAGCCCCAACAGGGAAATAACCGCTCGCACCAAACCACGAACAGGGAAATGTCCGCCCACTTAAAACCTTGTGTAAGGAACTACCTGCACGAAAACGCACGCAGGGAAAGGCCGAGAACATAACTATGGCTGGAAGACATGAGCCTAGTTGTGGCTTAAAAGTTTAATGAATGTTCAGCTGCTCATAGTTTGCTTACCGTGCCATAAGATTTAGTTTCGTCTCGACTACCTCTGTCAAAAAAGAGCAAATCTTACGAAACCTGAATTAATAGTGCTAGACAAATGCTAACTTCCTAAATGAGAGAAAAACAAACAAACAAACAATATAAACCGATGTCATCAGCGGAATACTTCATCAAAACACGATGATCTAACCTACCAGCCCCCCCTGTCGCAGCACTGTATCCCCTCCCATACCATCTGTCCTTCAATTCCCTGTGTCCGTTCGTATCACTTTCCTCCCCGCTTGCCCATATCCCCAACACGATTCACGACCTGCTACCTCACCCCCAACACAAACACACCCACTCCCCCTCTCCCCTTCCCTGGGTACCCCGCGAGCATCACGTGACCCGCACACGACTAGATTTAGCTCTAAGTCTGGTTCGGGTGGTAAATTTTGTCCCTTTGAAATGCAGCGATTTGGCGGATAAGTCTCAAATCGCGTGTCCGGGGATTTTGCCTCCACGCGAAATATAAGCTGTATTTTCAACTCGCCCTGTTTCTTCCCTTAAGAACGGGCAGGAATAATGTAATATGAAAAGAGCTCTTGAGTAAGTGCCTGATTTTCTGGTGTGTGTGTGTGTGTGTGTGTGTGTGTGTGTGTGTGTGTGTGTGTGTGTGTGTGTGTGTGTGTGTGTGTGTGTGTGTGTGTGTGTGTGTGTGTGTGTGTGTGTGTGTGTGTGTGTGCGTGTGCGCGTGCGTGTGCGTGTGCGTGTGCGTGTGCGTGTCCGTGTGTGTGACTAGAGAAAAAGAGGGAAGGGGGGAGAGAGAGGGAGGGAGGGAGAGAGAGAGAGAGAGAGAGAGAGAGAGAGAGAGAGAGAGAGAGAGAGAGAGAGAGAGAGAGAGAGAGAGAGAGAGAGAGAGAGAGAGAGAGAGAGAGAGAGAGAGAGAGAGAGAGAGAGAGAGAGAGAGAGAGAGAGAGAGAGAGAGAGAGAGAGAGAGAGAGAGAGAGAAAATGTGTGCGGGAGTTCGTGTGCGTTAACGTAGGTGGATGTTTGTTTATAAACAGTATGTGTACTTGTGTGTTTTAGCGTATAATCTCAATTTCTGCGTTATCGTGCAAACGCATTATATAATTTTCTTGGTATATTTGACGAGTAGCATATAAAACAATAGGTAATGACAAAGAAATGCGAGGCATTAACATGCACCGTGTCTCGTGGGTTCTGCTGCCGTGGCCAATTCAAGGAACGGCGGACCTTAGTGACCTCAGCTGCAGTTGCAACGTCTCTTAAGTCACAGAGTTATTCCTGCCTTTTTCAGGCATTTGCATTTGATAATTTCTAAAAATAACCACGTCACATCACTAAGCATCGAAACATTTAACACCAATAAAACACAAAGTGGGAATTATCCACTGCCTAGAATAATATATCAGCCATTGTTAATGTTCGGCAGAACTGGTAACTTCCCATGGGACGGGAAGTGCATATTTCCATATCGTTGAATCCTAAAATGAGAAACATTAGTTGTTTGTTAAAAATGCATAACTGTTGCTGTGACGAACATTGCTTAAATATCAGCACCGCCAGTTGGAACGTGAAATTTTCACGTGAGTAAATAGGAAATCATTATAGGACATTTAGAGTGTAATAAAGCAACCATCAAAGACGTGATTGAGTTAATAAAAATGAATGAAGTGAAGTGTGCCGAAGCAGCAGTGAAAAAATGGAATATAAAAGGATGCTACTATTGATAATAATAATAATAATAATAATAATAATAATAATAATAATAATAATAATAATAATAATAATAATAATAATAACAATAATAATAATAATTATGATAGTGATATTAACAACAACAAGGATAATAATGATAGTGGTAATGACCATAATAATGATGATGCTAATAATCATGATAATGATAACACTAATGATAGTAATAGTACTACTACTACTACTGCTGCTGCTGATGGTAATGATGATTATCATCAATAGCATCATCATTATTTAGTTCACTGTCACCGCAAGTCACCGTCACCCATCATCTTCAGTATCATGACCATGGACATCTTACTCATCATTATATTATCTTTAGGATTATGATCATATCGTTAACACCATCATCGTTAGCAGTGGTTATCTTTATCGTTATTGTTGTTAGAATGTCAATATTAACAATTGCATAAACAGTAACAAATATCTATAGTAATAACAATAGCTTTAGCAATAACAAAAATAACATATTTAGCAATAACAAAAACAATATTTTCTATTATAGTCATGAATATTATTATAATCATACTGATAATGCAAAAAAATAAAGACGTGCCAAGTAGCATGCCACGCTGGATGATCAGCTGATAAAAATCAAAGGACAAATATTCAGCATCACAATATAAACACATAAATGAAAGGAATAGCATACGCTCCATATCAACAACAAATTGAAAAATCAATAGAAATACTGAAGTGAAGGTAGCAAATCTGGTATATTTTATACACCTGCGTTGGAATAAAATGAAAAATAATGTATCACGTGTGCTCGGTAAGTCGAGAGAAAAGAAAACGAGACCGAGCATGAAACAAAGACAGGGGGGACTCGTGCAAAACCTTTTTCTAGTGAAGAAAAAATTTGATATCAAAATTGTCCATTTTTACTTATCTATTTTTTTTTATTAGCAAAGCACCAAACCAATATATATTAATCATTTGAAGAAGTAGAAAAGTAACAAGAATTAGTTTCAGGGGGTGAAAGCTAAGAAGAGGATGACTCATCGAATTTAGATCCAGTTTGAAGTGATGCAGAACTTAACGAGTATGCATATTCATTTGAAGGCATGGAACAAGTTTCTTTAGCTCTAACGTTCATTAGAAAAAAGCTAACGAATTTCATCACTTTTTATATACATACATATTTGGTTTTTAAATAAATAATAAAGTAATCGATTTTGGTATGGATGGCAGGTAGCTGATAATATGAAGACTTCACACAATGATCGAAAACTGAAGACTTTTGTTATACCCCCCCGCTTTCTCTCTCTCTCTCTCTCTCTCTCTCTCTCTCTCTCTCTCTCTCTCTCTCTCTCTCTCTCTCTCTCTCTCTATCTCTCTCTCTCTCTCTCTCTCTCTCTCTCTCTCTGTATGTCCCTTTCTTCCCCCCCCCCCCTCTCTCTCCCTCTCTTACACACACACACACACACACGCACATTCCTTTCATTATCATTCTTTTCCTCCTCTTCTGTAACCATTACATTATTTTTCATAGCACATGCTCCCTTTCCGGCGCTAACCGCACAGTACGCAGTTGCTACAACACCCGAGTTATAAATGCCGATCAGACGCTGCTAACCTTGATGTATCGTCGGATGGCCGCCGCCTGCACCCTTACAATGGCCGCGGCGGTTGGGCTACGTATTCTACGTTTCTTGCTGAAGGAGACTTACGGGAGATAATCTGAATAAACACAAGGAAGACTGTAAAAAATATGAAAAATTTGGCTTGTCAAGAGCTGTATATATATAAAGAAATCAGAACTCTTAGTGTTCAGAAGCGCTAGTGAACAACACTCTCCATGCACTTTCACGGGTCTGATATGCTATGAAAAACACGTTTCGATCAACGGGGTCCATATCAAGTATATATATGTGTGTATGT
>NC_091579.1:2807712-2822712 GCF_042767895.1 Penaeus vannamei | reverse complement strand
ATTGCTAGGCTAAACTGAAAGAAATACTCCTTCTTGCAGGGTAGGACGGGGTAGCTAAAACTTTTCAAATGTCAGCACAAAACTATATATATATATATATATATATATATATATATATATATATATATATATATATATATTATATATATATATATTTTTATTTATTTATTTTTTTTTTTTACACTACCCCATAATATGAAGTAACGTCCCTCATGCTGCATGATGCCCAACCGAAATTCAGCCTTTAATATACGACAAATACAACATACTACAATTAGGTCAGTACGATTTATTAATAACCTATCAACGGCACAATTCATTCAGGAACGTAACAGACGATGCAGGGCAAGCGAAGACAAGAACACGGAAGCGGGAGTATGTCAGGGCAGATAGGGTCATGGCACACTTGACATGTAAACAGTGATAACGACACGGTTGCAACCCACTTAGATTCCGTGTACAGATAAACAATATCACATTTAATATCAGCTGGGTATAATTTACGGTGAAAATAATAAACCAACTCGTGCAGTCAGTTCCGAACATGGTGTTTGTGCATTTGAAACTCGTCAACGTGTAACAAAATTCGCTGTATTGTATCGGCAATACGAATGTTATCGCAAATGCTCGTAGGACCGCAGCTTCAGAGAGCGCTTAGGATACCCCCCCCTAATCTTATCTGCTGTATGAATCCAAAGACAAAGGGATTAATTCATGGTCATCAGGTACCGAGATGCCCAACACCCTGCGCTTACACACACACACACACACACGCACACGCACACGCACACGCCCACACACACGCACGTACGCACGCACGCACGCACGCACGCACGCACGCACGCACGCACGCACGCACGCACACACACACACACACACACACACACACACACACACACACACACACACACACACACACACACACACACACACACGGGAGGGACAGAGAGAGAGAGAGAGAGAGAGAGAGAGAGAGAGAGAGAGAGAGAGAGAGAGAGAGAGAGAGAGAGAGAGAGAGAGAGAGAGAGAGAGAGAGAGGGAGGGAGAGAGGGGGAGAGGGACGGAGAGAGTGAGGAAGGGAGAGAGAGGGGGGGGGGGGTTGAGAAAGAGAGAGAGAGAGGTTGAGAGAAGGGAGGAGATAGAGAGTGAGAGTGAGACGGGGGAAAGGGAGCTAGATAGATACAGAGAGGGGGAGAAAGATATAGATAGAGAGGGAGAGAAAGAGAGAGAGAGGAGGTGGGAAAGAGATAGAGAGAGGTTGCGAAAGAAATAGAGAGAGGGGGAGAAAGAGATAAATAGAAAGAGGGGAAGATATAAACAGAGAGAAGGAGAGAAAGTGAGGAGGAAGAGATAGATAGATAGATAGATAGAGAGAGAGAGAGAGAGAGAGGAAGAGATAGATAGATAGAGAGAGAGAGAGAGAGAGAGAGAGAGAGAGAGAGAGAGAGAGAGAGAGAGAGAGAGAGAGAGAGAGAGACAGAGACAGAGACTTAAACGTACATAGAGACAGGGGTAGGCAGGCAAGGGCAGAGGCAGAGATTTTAAATAGATATAAAGACTGAGACAGAGATAGACATAGATATTGAGTAAGCCATAGATAGATAAAGAGATAGAGACAGATTGAGACAGAGATAGACATAGATATTGAGTAAGCCATAGATAGATAAAGAGATAGAGACAGATTGAGATAGATATAGAGACAGAGATAGATATAGAGACAGAGATAGAGATAGATATAGAGACAGAGATAGAGATAGATATATAGACAGAGATAGATATAGAGACAGAGATAGAGATAGATATATAGACAGAGATAGAGATAGATATAGAGACAGATATAGAAACGGACAGAGACAGATAAAGGTAGACAGGAACAGATCTAAAGATAGAGATAGACATAGAGGCATAGACAGAAAGAGACAGATAAAGGTAGACAGGAACAGATCTAAAGATAGAGATAGACATAGAGGCATAGACAGAAAGAGACTGATAAAGGTAAACAGGAACAGATCTAAAGACAGAGATAGACATAGAGGCATAGACAGAAAGGGACGGAAACAGAGACAGTGACCGAATGCTACATGAGAGACCGGGCAGCGCGGGGAGAGCCAAGACAAAGCAGACGGCGCCTGCAGCTCGCGGACACTCCAGCGCCTTCAGCCGCTCCTGTCACCTGACCTTGAGTAACGACACGTTCCTTAGGTGCTCGACGGTGAACCACAGTGAGTCGCCATGACGTTCTGTCACGCAATCTGGCAGATACATTCACGGACTTCTAGTCACGATTATGATGTTAAAAATGAAATATATATTTGTTCTATGTTATCAGGACAGCACCTTCGCTCCCCATCCTCGCAATGTCGAATACACGCAAGAAGACTTTGCTTCAGGCACAGTAAGAGTTTCTCCCTGACCTTGACTTGCCTTGAGTTCACACGCTGTCCCATCTCCCTAACCCTTTTCTATGTTCAGCGTCTTTCCCCCTGCTCTGACTGCAGGCAGTCGACAAGCACTACTATTCCTGCTGTTGCTACTAGTACTACTACTATTGCCGCAACGACTATTATCAATCTACTTCATCATGTCACAATAAGCATTAAAGCTACTACAACCGTAACTCTGCTGTCACGGGCTCCGTTACAACAATGAGAAATATCACTCACCATTATCGTGAGGAGCGCGGCCGCCGTCTGAGGGCGTGGGACCCTTTAAAACAACTCTTGGCGGCCGTCCAAGGGGCGATTGCTCAATTCTGGTTGCGGTGTCAGCTGTGATATTATGAATAATATTGGAATACTTGTGCATCTATAACGAGAGGATTCGCTTGAGGAATGCTTCCGTCAGGAGGTGCAAGATCGCTGCCGGCTGATAAAAAGACGCAGGGGAAGCGTAGCAAAAGGATTCATTTCTGCTGCCGCGGTTTTCTTCTTTTTATCTGTATTCTATACTTCTGTTCATGTGTTTTCATTTATCATTTTTATTTTTATTTCTATTTTTGGCCAAAATTTCAGTTTTTCCCATAACCTATCCTTGGCATGAGGAAACGTATCACTAATCAGACCCTGGTTGATCGGATTCGAACAAAGGACCAAAGCAGCACCAGTCGCAAGCCCTTAGCAGGTGGCATTCGACGCGGCCTGGGGTCACACATCCTCACAACCTCCGACTTAATGATATATCGATTTCTTATCCTTTTTTGGAGTCACGGAATAATGTGTCTGTGGAGGTCATGGAGCTCAAGGTCAAGGGGCGCAAAGGCTGGGGAGGAGCGGCGGCGGCGGCGAGGGAGCCGGCCGAAGGGAGGCGGGATATCCTGAGAAGGGAGAGTGCGGGCTGTACGATGATGCTACGCGCGGAGGTCATCGCTCGTGGCGCCGGGGTCCCTGTGGGCGAACGGGGGAGAGGCAGAGACGAATAAACACGGGGAATGGGGGAGAGTGAAAGATGGAGATCTGGGAGGGCGAGGGAGGCAAACAAACCCGGGGGGGGGGGGGGGGGAAATGCTGTGTGACAAAGATTATTGGGATAAAAATCTAGGGAAAAAAGGAGGGAATTCGAGGGAAAGAAATGGCAGGTGTGCGGGGAGAAGTGGCTTTGGAGTTGGGTTAATTTGACTATCAAGTGGAGACAAGAAGCGCAGCAGGATTGGACATAAAATTAAGGAGACTTAAAAACACATTCATATAAACAAGACGATGTTGTCGAGATAATGAAGGAAAGAAGAGAGCAACACAGGAAGGCATGATATGAGGAGAGTAAAGAATACTTACGCCTTAAGGTGAGGGGTGAGGAGGGTCTGAGATAATGACATAGAGGGGAGAAGCAGACGCGGCCAGGATGTACTTAAGGTAGCCCGGATGTGCTGTTTACTTTTTCCACCTAACAAGCCCAACATCAGATTCGGTTAGTGACCCAGGTAATCGGAGGACCTCGTTGTTAATTCATCAAATTTTGGCTGGATCTAGATTGCGCTGTCTCTTCGTCTTCCCCTTTCGCATGCGACTGGTGTTGCGCCACCTTACAAGAGGATTCACCTTCGTCGTGACACGAGGGGTTTTCTTTCTACTATCAATATAGTATTTGATTTGTTCGCGTGCGTTATGAATTGATGTGGGACCAAAACATAAGGCTTGTCATAATTAAATATGACGTTTATGTGTCACCAGCCTGGCTTGACAAAAACGAGGACAGCGATTATCAGGACAGCCGACAAGGACGCGGGTACATGCGGCGGGCGGAGAGAGCAGGAGGCGGTGCCCGTCCTGCCGCTCCTCAGTCTTGGACCGCCATCCCGACCCTCAACATGGCGCTTCTGACGCTCCTGCTGCTTCATGCCGCCTTCGCCCAGGAATGGAGCCCACCCATCCCGCCCCTCTCGGAACAGTCGTTCGAAATTGTGGCAGTTCCGCAATTCCCGGACGCGACGGATTCCATCGGCACCATCATCGCCACGGAATTTGAGAGGCAGGTGCCCGTGCTGACGAACAGCCTGCGAGGGGAGGTCTCCTCCATCAGGACCGACATACGGCAGCAGTTCGACTCGCTGAGGAGGCACATGGACACCAAGCTGGACAGGATGCAGCGCGACGCGCCCAACGACGACGACGACGACGAGGAGAGTTCGAGTCTGGGCAAGGTGAGCGCCGCGCACACTGCCACCGCCAACATCCGTCACAACTTGGCCATGGCCGAGCTAAGGCGTCTGGGCGCGGACCTCACGAAGGCCATGAATGAGGAGGTCGGAAAGCTGCGCGAGGAGTTCCGCGCGTCGCTCGACCAGCTCAGCATGCAGGTGCAGAATGCGACGAACGACCTGGCAGAGCAGCTCCAGGAGGAGTTCGCGGTGAAGGCCGACGAAAGCACCAACATGCTGAAGAAGGTATTCTTCCTCACCCGCAACCAGATGGCGCTGATCCAGTCCCAGCTGATCAACATCAGCAAGTCGCTCAGCAGCCCCAACACGGCGCCGAGTGTTCAGAAACCCGTGGTGAAGCCGCTGTCCACTTCTCCCGCTCCTCCGACAGCCATGACGACGGAGGAAATCATTGCGACAACCGAGGTAAACTTTATCATGATCTCTGGATGAAACAGAAATCTGATTATTCGTATGTCCGTTTTTGTGTAATATTGGTGGATAAGTTTTAAAGATCCACTTTTTAATAATTTCTATAAACCCTATTTCCGCTACCATTCTCCTTAACCTATGATGACTCCTCGTTCTGTTCCATGACCTCTCAAGTTCCCTCTCATTTGTCAAGGGACTCAAGTCCTTAGTGTCTCCGAAGTTCACAGTGCCCTTTGCATCCTCACGGCAGATTGAAGAGCTGCCCCGGGATTGCTACGATGCGCTGGAGAAGGGCAACGCCGTGTCAGGTCTGACGACGATCCAGCCCAATGAGGACATGGATCCCCAGGTATTTCGCATTTTCTGTCGTTCTCTCTTTTACTTCGCCATTACATCAGTACAAGGGACTAAAGCATCTTAGAATACACTTGAAGGGAAACGTAGTCTTGTCGTCGTGCCCGCAGGTCGTGTGGTGCGACCAGGAGACCGACGGCGGCGGCTGGACGGTGATGCTGAGGCGGCAGACGCAGCCGACGCAGCTGGACTTCAGGCAGAACTGGAGGACGTACGCCAGTGGCTTCGGCGATCCCAGCGGAGAATACTGGATAGGTAATATCAGACTTCCATAATTAGAATTAGCCTCATTGCCGCAGAACGATGTATATTTTGTACTTCTACTTAAAACCTCCCAAAAGTAGAAGAAATGATGCAATTTCCTCCCACACCCGCCAGGGCTGGAGACCTTGCACCAGCTGACGAAGGACTCTACGTACGCGCTGCGGGTCGACATGGCGTGGGAGGATGAGGATGCAAGCTCCCTCTACGACTCCTTTAGGTAGGTCATCGCACTCTCGTTTTCAGAATCAGTGACATTGTTTGTATCGTTCAACCCGATATATTATGACCGGAATCCTACACTTTTTTGGAATCACATTTTTTTTTTCTCTCTCTCTCAGTCTGCTTCCATCATTCCACACAAAAAATTATACAGATTTGGAAACTAACATGCTCTCTGTCCCCCTCCCCCCTCCCTCCTTCCTCCGCCCACCAGCGTCGGCCCAGAGATGTACGAGCGCCGCGGCTACGAGCTCCAGATCGGCGGCTACAACAAGTCGAGCACGGGCGGCGACGCCATGGAGTACCACAACGGCATGGACTTCAGCACCTACGACGAAGACAACGACGGGGCTTCAGGTACGTCGCTTAACGGGCTCGCTCGGGGGGGAGGGGGGGGGGGAGAGCAGGCATTGACGTCATAATTGCTTCTCTGGTCTGGACGCTCGACATTTATTTGCGTCGTTTGCCTGACGTAACGCCGTGTGCAACGACGTCTGAACGCGCAGGTTACGTCTTCGCGGTTATTCTTTGTTTTTGTGAAGATTTTTCCTTCCGGGGCCATGGCGGCGAGGAACTGCAGGCGGCGGGTCGGAGACTTTCCACGTGCACATGTTCTTTTGCCCGTGCATGTGCACACCAGTACACAATAGAGAAAGAAAAGCGTGAAATGACTACAGAAATAAAGTAATATATGTATAATATATAAGTACATACATGCACATACACATACTTCCATCCATACATATATACATACACAAACACACACATGTGTGCGTGTATGTATGTTTGTGTACATACATACATACATTTACACACACACACACACACACACACACACACACACACACACACACACACACACACACACACACACACACACACACACACGCGCGCACACGCACACGCACACACGCACACGCACACGCACACGTACACACACACACGCACACACACGCACACACAAACATACACATATATTATACATTACACACATACACACAAACACACACACACATATATTTAATGTTTGTGTGTGTGTGTGTGTGTGTGTGTGTGTGTGTGTGTATTCAGCTGATGATAATAAATCATCAAAGAAAGAAAGAGGAGAGAGAGAGAGAGAGAGAGAGAGAGAAGAGAGAGAGATGGAAGAGAGAGAGAGTAAGGAGAGAGAGAGAGAGAGAGAGAGAGAGAGTGAGGGGGGGTGAGAGAGAGAGAGAGAGTGAGAGAGTGAGAGAGAGAGAGTAAGAGGGGAGAGAGAGAAATAAAGATATATATATATATTAAATATATATATATATATATATATATATATATATATATATATATATATATATATATATATATATATATATATATATATATATATATATATATATATATATATATATATATATATATATATATATATATATATATATATATATTTATCTTAAATATTTATATATATATATATATATATTTAAAATATATATATATTATATATTATTATTATTATATATATATATAATAATATTATTATATTATTATTATTATTATTATTATATATATATTATTAATATTATATATATATATATTATTATTATTATTATTATTATTATTATTTTATAAATATTTTTATTATTATTATATATTATTAAATTATTATTATTATTATTATTATTATTATTATTATTTAAATATTTATTATTATTATTATATTATTATTATTAATATTAAAATATTATTATATATATTATTATATTTAAAATATATATATATATATTATTAAATATATTATTATATATTATATTTAAATATTATTATTATTATTATTATTATTATTTAAAATATTATTTTATTATCATTATTATATATATATTATATTATATTATATATTATATATATTATTATTATTATATATATAAATAATATATATATATTTAAAATATTATTATTATATATATATTATATAAATATATATTATATATATTATTTAAATATATATATATATATATATATATATATATATATATTATTTTTATTTATATATATTATTATTATTATATATATATATTTTTAAATATTATTAATATATATATAATATATATATATATATATATAATATTATTATTATTATTATTATTATTTCTAAAATATTTAATTATTAATAATATATTTATTATTATTATTATTATTAATATTATTATTATTATTATTATATATATATTATATATATATATTATTATTATTATTATTATTATTATTATTATATATATATATTTTTCTTATTATTCTTATTCTTATTATTTAAATATTATATATATATATATATATATAATTTAATATATATATATATATATTTATTATTATATATATATATATAAATATATATATATATATTATTATTTAAATATTATTATTATTATTATTATTTATTATTTATTATTATTATTATTATTATTCTAAATATTATTATTATTATATTTAAATATAATATATTATATATATATTAAATATTTATATATATATATATATATTTAAATATTTATTATTATTATTATTATTATTTATAAATATTATTATTATTATTATATATTATTTAAATATTTATTATTATTATTATTATAATATTATTTATATTATTATATATAATTAATATATTATTTTATTATATATTTATTTATTATTATTATTATTATTATTTCTTATTTATTTTATTATTATATATTATTATTTATTTATTATTAATATATATATTTTAATATTATTATTATTATTATTATTATTATTTAAAATATTTATTATTATTATATATATTTAAATATTATTATATATATTATTATTATTTAAATATTTATTATTATTATTATTATTATATATTATTTTTATTTATTATTATTAATATTATTATTTAAATATTGTATATATATATATATATATAAATATTATTATTATATATTATTTATATATATATTATATATATTAAAATATTATATATATATATATAATAAACATATATATATATATATTTAAAATATATATATATATATATATTTAAATATTATATATATATATATATTTAAATATTTATTATATATATATATATATATTTATTTATTAAGTTTATATATATATTAAATATTATGTTATATATATATATTATTATTTAAATATTAATATATATAAATATATTATTATATATATTTAAATATATTTATATATATATATAAAATATATATATAAATTTATATATATATATTATATATTATATATATATATATATATATATATATATTATATTTGACATATATATATATATATATATATATATATAATATATATATATAAATTTATATATATATATATATATATTTAAATATTATATATATATATATATATTTATTATAATATATATATATATATATATATATATATTTTTAAATATATTATTATATATATATATATATTATTATTATTATTATATATGTTTAAATATTATTATATATATATTTTTAAATATATATATATATATATATTTAATATTTAATATTATATATATATATATAAATATTATGTTATATATATATATATATTATTATTATTGTTATAATATATATATATTATTTAAATATATATATATATATATATGTTATATTATTATATATATATATATATATATATATATATATATATATATATATATATATATATAATATATATATATATATATATTATATATATATATATATGTTATGTTTGTTGTCATTGTTGTTATTATTATTATTAAATATTAATATTATATATATATATATATATATATATATATATATATATATATATATATATATATATATATATATATATATATATATATATAGAGAGAGAGAGAGAGAGATTTTCAGTCCTCCACAAGATCTCACATTTTGTCTGGTCCTCTTCAGGTGGGAGCTGCTCGGACTGGTCAGGTGGCGGCGGCTGGTGGTACAACTACTGCTACTACAGCAACCCCACAGGCATCTACCCTCCAGCTGATCTTCCCGCAGGAGCTGAGGTCGATCACCTGCTCGAGTGGCGTAAATGGCAGGGTTATTACACCTACCTGTCTTCCCTCACCATGAAAATCAGACCCAATTATCTGCCCTCTATTCAACGTTCCTCTTTTTAATCCCACGGAATAGAAAAAGGAGGCTCTTAAAATGGGGTTCTAAATCTGCATGGATTTTGCAAGTAGTTGTCGAATGTAGTGATACAATAGTATTTCCACCCCTAAAGGTAGAGTTGGATTCACTTTATGTAGGATTTGAGACAAGCTAATATCTGGGATAGACTTATTTTCATCACATAGCCCTATACAAGTATGTGCATTTTTGTACATTTAAGCTGATGTTGAAATATGACCAGGACCCTTTAGTCTTCCATCTCAAATTAAAATCACACACGTATACTACGATCATCTTGTACACTACACTGTAACTGGGGTTCTTTAGTATTCCATCTCGAATACTCACTCTTATCTAATATACATATCAATTTGCAATGTTACACATATTCATGAATATGAAAATGAGGATATACAGATGGGTGAAGATGTGCCTACTCTGTATGTAGGGGAGGGAAAGGGATGTACCTGTACATGTTGTTATACCCATGTGCATGCACATAGGTATAACCTCTCTCTCACACACATGCACACACACACACACACTCACTCACTCACTCACTCACACACTCATTAGGAAAATGTAAACTTAAATTAAGATGGAACCAAGTGTGAAATTGTCTATTGCAATGTACTTGACATCAAATATTTCACTGGGTATCAAAGGAATGTGGGAACTATATAGCCCTGTCATATTTTCTCTCAAAGTCCTCCACTCCAAAACTGTAATTTTCCATTTGATTTTAGTAGTCAACTCAATGTTACATAAACAGTCGCTCTCTTTCTAGCTGTGTGACAATAATTAGATTAAATATTTCTGTTATTATATTCTTTCATAAAACATTACAGAATCTTACAAGCTGAACACTTAATCATTCCAATATGTTCCTTCATATGGTGTAGATTATAAGAAAAAATATAAAATCATTTCTTCATTGCAGAATTTCTTTAAATATAAAACACAAAAAACAACTGTATTACTGGAACAAAGACAGTTCAACCACACCTACTTTTAAAACAGATATAAAATATGTATAATAAAAAGGTGAAGGAATAAAAAAGCCTTTTCTTTTAAACATGTTTCAGTCTCTCTCTCCAAGCTTTATTTCATTTTTGGTGAACAAGGTGAGTATCGTACAATAATTTAAGCAGCACACATATCAGACATAATCTAACAGAAGCAGTGTGATACTTTTCCCAAAGTGATAAACAGTAATATCAAATAACATGAATTCCCTAACATCCAAAAATATGTAACTTGAATTCTCTAACATCCAAAAAGTTAAATAATAACAAAATGGGGAGAAAAAATCTTATGCACACACACACACACACACACAAACACTAAAGGCTTGTGACTGACTGTGATTTTAAGAAAATTACTACTTTTAAGGCAAGATCATTATGCTGCAAAGTAGTTCCCAAAATTATGTAATAAATAAAATGCTACAATATCCGATCAGGACAAGTTCGGGTTTTAAGGATGTGCTGCAGAGTCTGTGGAAGCTGGCACCAATGGGAACGTAGCTGCAAGTCTAATCCACATACAGCTTCTATTGTTAATCTGAAATATATTTATCTTTATTAGATTTCTTGATTTTAGCAAAAAAAATTACCAACTCATTTTTACACATACCACAAACATATTTCAAAGAAAAGTTTTACAACATTAAGAAACTTGAAACCTGGAAATCCAACACTACTAGGCATTTAAGATAAGAAGACCACAAAATATGCTTCATAATCAGTACCTTGTGTTCATATGTAGTATTTATGGTTCTAGTCAATTAGTTTGCTGCTATTTTCATGACCTAACAAAACAAAGATTATGCTATGCTAACATAAAAAAGACACAAGGAATAACATAAAGGGAGTAAATATTTTCACACATACCTCTGTAGACTTGGGGGACTGAACCTCAGTACAACCATTTCTTCAGCATGATCCTGATGAAAATATGAATAAATGTGAATATTTCTGAAAACACTTTAATATGATAAAATCATAATAAAAAGGTCAATCACTGATAATATGATAAAATCATAATCAAAAGGCCAATCACTGATCTCTATGGGTTAACTTACTCATAATCATGAAGGCATCATAAAATGAGAAAAGGATAAATATCTAACACAGCAGTTCCCAATGTTTTCTATTCTATGGCTTGACCAATAAATATTAATCTCCATGGCCTCATTGAGTGTCAGTCTTTTCAGATTCAGTTATTACAAGATATGAAAAGTGTAATGGTGCCAACAGTTATAGAAAAAGAATGCTAAATGGAAAGATTCAATATTAATGCAGGCAATAGAACAAGTAGCACTAGAGAGGGGATGAAGGGGCACAACCTGCACTAAAATTCAAATTTAATCACAGTGGGAAAAAGCTGTGAGCATTTGAAATTTAAATTTAAATCAAATAAAGTGTTTATTTCATGTTTCATCTGTGTTTACAACTTTAAATATCTCCCTTTCTCAAAATATTTCTCAGTGCTAGACCATATACTTGAGTCTTTGGGTTCTACACAATTAAGGAATTGGCCCTGGGTATCATTAGACCGCTGCATGCCACTGGAGAGAAAACCATCTGTAGGAACTGTACATCAGGCAGAATAGAATTTAATTAAAAGCCATTGCCCCCAGAAAGTATCTCATGCCATGGACTCCAGGTTGGGAACCTTTGATCTAACAAATAAGTACAGAATCACATGATCAGCTGATGTATTTAATGTGAATTTTAAAAGGGAAACTTTGAAGTTATTGTCTTTACTGGACCCATCAATTGCAGATTCATGTATTGTCCACTTTAGTTTTTTTTGTGAATTCTGTTCCTCACAGATGGCTCTACAAGTGCTCAGCCACCAAGGAGTCAATTTCTTCAACTTTTTTATGCTACTGCTATTATCACTATCAAAATCATGGTTAATATCTTATCAAAATACTTATAACAATATAAAATACAAAAAAATATATCTGAAAATCAAGGAAAGGCAAATAGTTGACTTTCTGGTCACTAACCACTTGTGGAGCCTCTATATGTAAATACAATCAATCACTGTAGAAAGAACATGTGTGTCACACCATCTGTCACCAGTGAGTTAAATATAAAACACTTCAATAACAGAAAATCCAGGTAGAAATTAGTAATTCTTGTGACACATGAAGGAATGAAACTCATCTTCTCCTTCCATGCCCCCTAAAATTTAGATCATACACAAATATAGATCATAAAAGTAATCTTTATTTGCATAAATAATTTGCAATTAGGCATATATCTATTTCCTGAAAAACACAACCACACTAACACTAACATGAATAAAAATCAAAACTAAAGATATTTACAATGAGCAAAGCCATGGTGATGTAGAAGGGCTGTGTAAGTCCCGAGTGAATGTACACTTCCCCATCTGGTATGACTGCAGTAGTATGCCAGCATCTAGGTTCACCATGGTCATAAGCTAGGGGTACTTCGATCCACTCAGTATCTGTGAAACCTAGCAAGTCCCTTCCCAACTTCATCATCCAGCAGTCATCTGTGAGCAGGGTTATTCTTTTACTCTTCTCCTATCCGTCTTTACTAATGTACTCACTGCCTGGCAATTGAGTCTGGTCGGAAATGTCTTCCACTGTCTTTTCTAAGCTCATTCAACTTGCTTTCCACTGCATTGTCATGGTAGCCTAACTTAGCAAAACAGTCTACACGAGTACGTCAGCAAGTCCGCATTCCTTACTCATATTTCTTAACCTTGCTGTCAACATTTAAGGTAAAAGTTAAAACTATTTCCTTTGAAATGGATACTTTGCATTAGATCACATCAAGCATAAAACATCATGTTATTAGTATTTGTTGTTACAACTGCCTCATATAAAAGTAACTAATGTGCATTTCATATTAAATGGGAAAAAGAAAAGGACAAAACAAAGGATATTTACTGTTAACAAATCCCTGGTGATGTAGAATGGCTGGGTTAAGCCTGAGTGAATGTACAGCTCCCCTTCTGGTATCACAGCAGCCTCATGCCAACACCGAGGCTGACTGTGTTCATAAGGAATAGGTACTTCTTGCCAGTGGGCATATTTCAGACCTAGCTGGGTTCCTTCCACCTCCACCATCCAACAGTCACCTGTAAGCACCCTTTACTCGCTGACAATCCTATTTTAAAATCTGCATTCACTGCCTTGCACACATATCTAGGCATATCTGGTTTGAAACTACTAGCTATATTTTTTAGTAGCTAATCATTACGTGTGTAAGTTAAGATATGTTAATATAGTGAGTTAACATTATTATTATAAAAACTAGGTATCAATCTGCATTTTGTATAATTTTTTATACAAAAGTCTACTCTCATATCATTATGAATATATCATGCATTTCAAGCTTAAAGTAGGTCCAAAATTAAGCAAAGGAACATGCCATGCTATTTCTGTAACTAGTAAGCAGACATGCAAGGAGTTCATGAAAACACCAACCTTGGGCTGAGAGGGATCCAGTAGATTGTTCTTTATGCCACCATATACTGTAAGTTCTCCAGGGTAAGCAACAGCTGCGGCATGCCAGAGAACAGGGCCAACATTGTGCTGGGCTGACTGCTGCCACGACCCATTTGAGACATCTAATATCCATACATCTTCTGTACAAGGGATTGCACCAATCTTACAATGCCATTTAAAAGGTCGAAACATCTAGTCCTCATATGCATAAGCTGTCTGAACACTCAAGTGTAGGAAATTGAAGGTTATAACATCAGACCAAAACTGTTGACGATATAAAATGAGCATCATGCACATGATATTAGTATTATTAGTCACACATCAATCCTTTGCAAAATAGATGAAAAAGAGGAAAGCAAGCTACTTCAAACACCTTTAATTTCTGAAATTTAACATTACAAGGCAGTGATATTCCTTAACTTAAGAAAAAAAAAGTATATATAGAATCACGGAAATGACAAATGTTA
>NC_091579.1:2797712-2800212 GCF_042767895.1 Penaeus vannamei | reverse complement strand
AATGATCTAATTTTGTGAAATTATTTCTAAATGTCTGAAATTGTAAACTAAACTAAGTACCAATAATAGCAACCAAAATAACAAAAAATGCTACTACAAAGTGCTAAATCAGAAAAGCTGAATACTTGTGGAAATTCCCTATTTGGAATTAAATATTCAAATGACTAAAAGTGATCTGAAAATCAAACTGGATTATACATATTCTGCTTTTCATAGTTGAAAAATCAGTCTCAGAAACAATGGACTGCAGACATTTCTATCCCAAAATTATGGCCTTAAATCAGTCCTACTGTTTGACACTGAAGTTAAGACAGAAAATAAATGTTCTGCCTGGTCACTGAAAAGTTCAGATACCTGGGTCTGAGTCTCTGTACTTCTGTAAGAAAATGTTAAAAAAGATAACAAACCAGCAGCGAATCTCAATATACACAGCAGAGATTGCAGACACATGTATACAATCAGATAACTTCCAGGATATCTAATCTTGGTAAATAAATGGGGCTGAAGTCCATAATGATATTCACTAAAGCAGTTGTTCCGTACCTTTTTACACTGGCAACCCCTTTCTCAAATCAACGACATAATTGTTTGGCTAAAGAGGAAGAAGGAAAAGAAGGCAAAGATAAAAAAGTCAGCAGCCTTATCTATCTTTCTGTAATGCAATAATCCTTAAAGTCCTGTTTTATAGTAAATTCATAATTACTGATGAATACCTAAGAATATTGATCATCATATTTTTTCCCAAGACTTGTGACCCTCCTGCTGGCCCTCTTGCATCCCATTAATTGGAGACCTCAGAACTGAAGATTACTGATCACAAGTTAGTTATCATGACACTGCTCCCTATATTCTATATCATTAGTGCAGACCAGTATTTTTTTCTTTTATCAGAAAAAGTGCAGTCTCTACTGGAACTTATTAATTGCTGTTTTCTGCATTTGCTTTTTAACACCCCTATAATGGTTTAAGTACATAAAATATGGGAAAATGAATGAGAATGTATACTTGGAAGATAGTACATCAAAACAGAGTTATTAAAATGCAAAAGAAAGAAAGAAAGAAAGAAAAAAAAAATATATATATATATAAGGCCTGGCCACATATGATGAACTCTGAAATAAATCTAATTATAAAACATAAACACCACATTACATCAATTTTGAGTTCAAGTCCTTGTATGTGTACATGCCTGAGTCATTGTGTGTGCGAGTGTTTGTTGTTTATGCGTTCAGCGATGAAGTCCAAGCTGCCCCAACTGAGGATACTGGTAAACTACATCTTAAAGCTGAGGAGCCTTTATAAGCTGAAGAGCCTTAAATATAGTAAATTTTAAAGACCGGAAGATTGTTTCCAAGCTTCAGTGCAAGTGTGATATAGTGAATGGAAGCTAATATATACCTAGTTCTATTTGGCACCTTTCTTTTCTTTTCTTATGCTCTTAGTCCCCTTTTATTACACAACCCACTATCCCAAACACTTCTACCTTACTGGGCCTTCTCCTAAGTGTCTAGGTGGTTTCTCCTCCCTCGGTTTCCCCTCCAAGCCATCAAAGACAGCTGCATCCACCATTCAATACCCTGCCTCTTTCCATGGACCCCCTCCTCTCTCTTCACACAGCCTCCTCTTGTAATGGCTGAGCTACTTATGACAGTATTTGTTCTTCTTTGTATTTCATTTATTTATATCAATATATAATTCATTACTGTAGTGGTCAAAGTTGTTATATACTTTATTGCAATGTCTATGGTAACATTTCCAATTTTAATAGTAATTATTCTGTAACGATATTAAGACAAACCTCTTCTAGTGTACAAAATGCAGCTCTAAATATCAAAGCTGAAACTTTAACTTTATATGTGGCTGGGGATTAGATGGGCTGAGGAACTGAGAAGCTTGTGTACGTGTAGAAAAAAATGAATGCTATGATAATATTATCCCTATCAAAACCAAAACTACAATCACCAAAATTTCATCAACCAATCTACAGCAGTCAAAACTTAGAGCACTGTACCGACAAGCACATAGTCAATATATTCACGGCTTCTAAAAATAACGAATCAAAAACAGACTACACGCACTGACGTCAACTCTGTGCATTTAAAAAACCTTAATAATGTAATAGTTACACCCGGTACCTCCGAAGAGATACATATGATCGTTGTGAACCGCTGCACAGGACCCTGAGAGTTGCTGGGGAATATCACCACGGCTTAGTTTTCGTTTCCTGTAAGCAATAAAAAAATCTTAAATACTGAAAACTAAAAGGAGTAATACTCAGATATCTATGCAAATGCACAGAGATTTAAATAAATATTTGTACAAAGGTTTCAAGAGTCTACTTAAGGAAATATTAAAAATGTTTTTATCAACTAATAAATTAGTCTATCAAGGTATCTATATAATCACCATAAAAAAAATTCATGATTGAGAGAGAGAGAGAGAGAGAGAGAGAGAAAGAAAGAAGAGGGAGAAGAGAGAGAGAGAGAGAGAGAGAGAAAAA
>NC_091579.1:2775212-2790212 GCF_042767895.1 Penaeus vannamei | reverse complement strand
GGGTAAATGTTTCGATCCCATCTCGCGTTTATCTTTAATATGTTTATAGTGATGATTGGTGATTCATAACTAATAGCCAAAAAGAGGGTGTAATTTTAAAAATTACTGATTTTTATAAAGCCTAAACATTATATTAGATATGTCGGAATTTCGAGAAAGTGTTCAGCGTGTAAAACAATTGGAAGCCACTCGTATAGGCATTAATTGTACATCAACCAATATGTAATATGTTAACAAAAATGCTTAGAAAATATGGAGAGGTGAAGGTAGATTTCGCCGTTAAATGATCCTAGCAGGTAACCATATATTTTCTATCATATTTCCACATTTTATTTCCATTTATTTATTCACTGAAGTCCTAACTGCCTGTCGGAGGAATAACAATGTTTGGAAAGTTACGGAGTGATATGGTAAATTGAAAATTGAAGAGATCAAAATGATCGACCATATTAACAAAGCATCCGTAACTTTTGTGACGTCATCAAAATAAACCCCATGTGCTTTTTTCCAAAAATAGAATCAGACGCCGTGACACCACCTCGGGTTGCTACTGATCTAGCCTTTCCCGACGGTGTATGGGTCTTCTTGTAGGGCTATTATCATTATTGTCATTATGTTATCATTATCGTTATTATTCGCATTATCATTGCTATCTTCATTATTGAAGATAAATACTTCCAAGAGCAAGTTGTAACTTCCATAAGGATATAAACATCAGAACGAAGAATAATTAGGTTAATATATAAGCATCAAACATTAAGGATATATCTTGGCTTGTGATATTTTTCCTATTCATATTCATACCTTTACCACAAACGTTGGTATGAATTGGAATCAATCTCGACCTCTGCCCACCTGGAAAATAAATAGATAAATTAATAATAATAAAAAAATAAGCAAAAGACCAAATATATAAGATTACAGTGATGAAAAAACGATATAAAAATCGTCAGAAATAAAATTTCATATCACACCATCAGCCATTCATAAACAATAACAAAACTGATCACTAACTGATCATTATTATCATATCAAAGCGAAAATCTAATCCCTCCTAATACTTGTAAAGAGGAAATATTTATCTAAACCTATCCTAAGTTTTCAATCTTCCTTGTTCACTAGTTTCTTGTTCTCTAGTTCCTTGTTCACTTGTTATTTGTTCACTTGGTCGTTGTTATTCCTCGGGGAAAATAAGCGTCTGGTTGGTTTCTGTTGTCAGGCGGTTACTTCAGTACTTTCTACTGTGATATTACCTTAAATAACTTCCTTTTTTTTTATTCTGTTCTATTTATTTATTTATATTTTTCTGGTTGAGATGTTGCACCCATAGTAAAAAAAAAAAAAAAAAAAAAAAAAAAAAAAAAATATATATATATATATATATATATATATATATATATATATATATATATATATATATATATATATATATATATATAAAATAAACATCTAGAGGAGTTGTCTTCCTTTTCATGTTGTTTTCTAAATTTTTTTTTTTTTTTTTGTCAGTGTGATTACCATTGTAATTTTCATAATCTTTCATTATTATATTTGTAACAATCATTGTTATTTTCCATTGATATTAAAGGTATCATCATCATCGTCGTCGTCATCATCATCGTCGTCATCATCATCATCATCATCATCATCATCATCATCATCATCATCATCATCATCATCATCATCATCGTCGTCGTCGTCGTCGTCGTCATCGTCATCGTCGTCATTACTATTTCTGCAATTATTATCAATTTTCAGTCACAAGCGGATGTTATTGCTAGTTATAATTTCGATGACCTAAGCTCTCCTAGTGTCCATCAACATTTAGCGCTCTTAGTATTCCAGCCGTTCCTAACAGCGTTATCTTTTGCCTAGCTATGTTATCTATGTTTGCATGTTGAGTCCTAATCCCTCAACCCCGCAAATGTAAGTGCTTCTGTTTGTACCTTCAGGCTAGACTCTGAGTCCGTCCCAGGCTCGTCATCTCCCTTTGGAATTTCGCTCTCAGCCATTTATCTTTCCACCTTCCATGTTTCTCATCTCTCTCTTTTCTTTTTTTCCACCTTCCATGTTTCTCATCTCTCTCTTTCCTTTTTTTCCACCTTCCATGTTTCTCATCTCTCTCTTTCCTTTTTTAATTCATTCCTGCTTATCACTTCTTTTGTTTCCATTATCGTCGTCGTTCGTACACGTCTCATCACTTTCTTTCTTGTATTAAGAGTGTACGAACCAGGATTGTTTTCTTCGATTTAAATGCTTTGTGTACAGTTTATGAGACCTCTCCCCCCAGCGCCGTACAAACTACCGGTGTTGCTCCTTGTGTTAAGGCTCTATTATTAATTGCCTTGTTGATATATCCCCTTCTAATTTCACTTACAGTCCCCTGCAAAGCACTTATTCCATATCTCAATACTACAACTGTCGATAATTGATATCAGTGATCTTAAAGCTTCAGTTTTGAGCTAAGAGGTCCAGTCTCCCCATCCGTATGATCACCAATTTTCAAAATATTTGATTATCATATTTGTTATTAAAGATCATCATTCTCTTCTCTCTGACGTTATGCATCCCCGTGACTCCCAGATATGTGAAGCCTCTTTCAACTATATCTTTCATCCCTTACCCACCTAGTATGTAACTCCGTTCATTACTACAGTTTTCCCCCTTTTTCATTATCAGCATCCCCCTCGTGTTATTGCCAAACTTCATTACTATCTCTTATGAACACTTACATATTTTGAATAACGGCGGATGGTTGGCACGAGAGTCTCCTGTGACCCATTCATATCATATTATTACTGTCATTGTTATTATTACTGGTATTATTACCATCATCATTATTATTACAGTCATTAGTATTGTTATTGTTATAATCATTATTGTCATTATCATTCTTGTTATCATTATCGTTATTATTGTCATTATCATTCTTGTTATCATTATCGTTATTATTATCATTATCATTATTATCATCATCAATAAATCTAGTTTGTACATTGTGGGTTTTTCTTCCATTATTGATATTGTTAATGTTATTATCATTTTACTATTATTATTAGCATTATTATTATTACTGTTATTATTATTAATAATAACATTGTTATTATCCTTATTATTGTTATTATCATTATTATCATCATCATCGTTATTATTATCATTATTATTATTATTATCATCATCATCGTTATTATTATCATTATTATTATTATTATTATTATTATTATTATCATTATTATTATTATTGTTGTTGTTGTTGTTGTTGTTGTTGTTGCTCTTATTCTTATTCTTATTATCATCATTATTATCGTTATCATTATTACTATCATCGTTGTCAATATTGTTATTATTATTATCCGTTTCACTATGATTATTATTACCATTATTATAACTACTATTATTATTATTATCATGTTTATTATTATCATTATTATTACTATTATTATTATTATCATGTTTATTATTATCATTATTATTACTATTATTATTATTATCATGTTTATTATTATCATTATTATTACTATTATTATTATTATCATGTTTATTATTATCATTATTATTACTATTATTATTATTATCATGTTTATTATTATCATTATTATTACTAATATTATTATCATCATGTTTATTATTATCATTATTATTACTATAATTATTATTATCATGTTTATTATTATCATTATTATTACTATTATTATTATTATTATGTTTATTATTATCATTATTATTACTATTATTATTATTATCATGTTTATTATTATCATTATTATTACTATTATTATTATTATGTTTATTATTATCATTATTATTACTATTATTATTATTATCATGTTTATTATTATCATTATTATTACTATTATTATTATTATCATGTTTATTATTATCATTATTATAACTATTATTATTATTATGTTTATTATTATCATTATTATTACTATTATTATTATTATCATGTTTATTATTATCATTATTATTACTATTATTATTATTATCATGTTTATTATTATCATTATTATTACTATTATTATCATGTTTATTATTATCATTATTATTACTATTATTATTATTATCATGTTTATTATTATCATCATAATTTATTATTATTAACAAAATCTTATAGACCTTATCAAGAACTTATCAACTTATTAACTTATCAAGTGAGAGCTGAGAATGAGAACAGACTGTAGAATCCCCTTAAGCATCATGTTTAGGACATGTTCCGCAGAGTACATGTTCTTATACGTGATACGCCGTACGTAAATGGATACTTGAGGATCCCCTATACTTTTCTTTTTATTGACATCATATCTGTAGGGATAAAAAATGGCGTTACTTGTAGTCTGTTTAAAAGATGTAGATGTTGGTATATACTTCTCTTTTTTGACATCATATCTGTAGGGATAAAAAAATGGTGTTACTTGTAGTCTGTTTAAAAGATGTAGATGTTGGTATATACTTCTCTTTTTTGACATCATATCTGTAGGGATTAAAAAATGGCGTTACTTGTAGTCTGTTTAAAAGATGTAGATGTTGTTATTGTCTTTATAGAGTTGCTGATTCATTTCGTCGTGTAAATGATCGTTGCAGATGCCTTTACATCCGCTAATGTTAATAATCCCAGTGGTACTTTTCCCAAAATTAGTCAGCCTGTCAACGTTTGTCGGCCAATTTTGTTAAATCTATGCGTGACTCGATCCAATGAACATTCACATATGCACAGAAATGAATGCGTATCTGTCTGTCTTTCTAAAGCATATGCATTTGTCTACATGTGCATTTATCTATCTATCTGCCCGGTAGATAGAGATGTCTAGACTGATAGATATGCATATGTTTCTATGTATGTGCATGTCCGTATAATGTGAATATTCATGGGGTCGGCCTCACATAGTTTTAACAATTATACCGTATATTTAAAATGAAACCAGACCGTATATTTAAAAATAAGTCGTGTAATTTCATCAAATCCCGCCGCCTTGAATGCAAATCCAAATTAACAAAAATCATTATGACCTCTTCTGCCAACATAGATACGTGTTTACCATATATCTAAATAACAATGCGATGTGTGTGTGTGTGTGCGTGTCAGTTTTTTCTTCTCAATCTTTGATTTCTCAGGAACGAAAACAGGATTGACTTGTGGCCGTTCCCTGAGGGTATCAGAAAATGGACTTATTTTCTTGTCAGTAGTGTACGACGTAACGTTAGAAAATGCGGAAATCTATTTTTCTGAAATATATATATATATATTTTCGTAATGGGAGTATAGGTCGTAATCAGACGATTCTGACTTTGATCATTCTTACAGTTTCACTCAAAGGCTCAACAAGTACGGACAGTAAAGTGAAAATACAGAATCATGCACAGAGATAAAAGCACACGAGACTACCGAAAAAAATAAAAATTACTGAATTCCACCAGTCTTAAATACCGCCCACAACCAAGTTTGTTTTTTTTTTTTTTTTTTTTTTTTTTTTTTTGGTAACTTTAGTCTGAAAAATAACCAAAAACCAGATGCATCGCCAGTGCAGTTCCTCCGTGAGCTCATTTCCCCGCCGTTCCTTTAGACGAGCTCGACATAACCGGATAAGTTTCCTTTTGAGACGGTCCTTCGGCGGAGGAATCTTTTAACCAGAGTCGCTAACGGTGGTGGTCTAGTAAGCGAATGGTAGTGGTAGTTGTATGGGAACGGTATGGTGGAAATGGTGGCGTGAGAGTGGCCGGTATAGTGGAAATGGTGGCGTGAGAGAGGAGGGTATGGTGGAAATGGTGTCGTAAGAGGGTATGGTGGAAATGGTGGCGTGAGAGAGGAGGGTATGGTGGAAATGGTGGCGTGAGAGAGGAGGGTATGGTGGAAATGGTGGCGTGAGAGAGGAGGGTATGGTGGAAATGGTGGCGTGAGAGAGGAGGGTATGGTGGAAATGGTGGCGTGAGAGAGGAGGGTATGGTGGAAATGGTGGCGTGAGAGAGGAGGGTATGGTGGAAATGGTGGCGTGAGAGAGGAGGGTATAGTGGAAATGGTGGCGTGAGAGAGGAGGGTATGGTGGAAATGGTGGCGTGAGAGAGGAGGGTATGGTGGAAATGGTGGCGTGAGAGAGGAGGGTATGGTGGAAATGGCGAGGTGAGAGAGGAGGGTATGGTGGAAATGGTGGCGTGAGAGAGGAGGGTATGGTGGAAATGGTGGCGTGAGAGAGGGGGGTATGGTGGAAATGGTGGCGTGAGAGAGGAGGGTATGGTGGAAATGGTGGCGTGAGGGAGGAGGGTACGGTGGAAATGGTGATGTGAGAGACGAGGGTGGGGTGGAAATGGTGGCGTGAGAGAGGAGGGTATGGTGGAAATGGTGGCGTGAGAGAGGAGGGTATGGTGGAAATGGTGGCGTGAGAGGGGAGGGTATGGTGGAAATGGTGGCGTGAGAGAGGAGGGTATTGTGGAAATGGTGGCGTGAGAGAGGAGGGTGTGGTGGAAATGGCGACGTGAGAGAGGAGGGTATGGTGGAAATGGTGGCGTGAGAGAGGAGGGTATGGTGGAAATGGTGGCGTGAGAGAGGAGGGTATGGTGGAAATGGTGGCGTGAGAGAGGAGGGTATGGTGGAAATGGTGGCGTGAGAGAGGAGGGTATGGTGGAAATGGTGGCGTGAGAGAGGAGGGTATGGTGGAAATGGTGGCGTGAGAGAGGAGGGTATGGTGGAAATGGTGGCGTGAGAGAGGAGGGTATGGTGGAAATGGTGGCGTGAGAGAGGAGGGTATGGTGGAAATGATGGCGTGAGAGAGGAGGGTATGGTGGAAATGGTGGCGTGAGAGAGGAGGGTATGGTGGCGTGAGAGAGGAGGGTATGGTGGAAATGGTGGCGTGAGAGAGGAGGGTATGGTGGAAATGGTGGCGTGAGAGAGGACGGTATGGTGGAAATGGTGGCGTGAGAGAGGAGGGTATGGTGGAAATGGGGGCGTGTAAGAGGAGGGTATGGTGGAAATGGTGGCGTGAGAGAGGAGGGTATGGTGGAAATGGTGGCGTGAGAGAGGAGGGTATGGTGGAAATGGTGGCGTGAGAGAGGAGGGTATGGTGGAAATGGTGGCGTGAGAGAGGAGGGTATGGTGGAAATGGTGGCGTGAGAGAGGAGGGTATGGTGGAAATGATGGCGTGAGAGAGGAGGGTATGGTGGAAATGGTGGCGTGAGAGAGGAGGGTATGGTGGAAATGGTGGCGTGAGAGAGGCCGGTATGGTGGAAATGGTGGCGTGAGAGAGGAGGGTATGGTGGAAATGGTGGCGTGAGAGAGGAGGGTATGGTGGAAATGGTGGCGTGAGAGAGGAGGGTATGGTGGAAATGGTGGCGTGAGAGAGGAGGGTATGGTGGAAATGGTGGCGTGAGAGAGGAGGGTATGGTGGAAATGGTGGCGTGAGAGAGGAGGGTATGGTGGAAATGGTGGCGTGAGAGAGGAGGGTATGGTGGAAATGGAGGCGTGAGAGAGGAGGGTATGGTGGAAATGGTGGCGTGAGAGAGGCCGGTATGGTGGAAATGGTGGCGCGAGAGAGGAGGGTATCGTGGAAATGGAGGCGTGAGAGAGGAGGGTATGGTGGAAATGGTGGCGTGAGAGAGGAGGGTATGGTGGAAATGGTGGCGTGAGAGAGGAGGGTATGGTGGAAATGGTGGCGTGAGAGAGGAGGGTATGGTGGAAATGATGGCGTGAGAGAGGAGGGTATGGTGGAAATGATGGCGTGAGAGAGGAGGGTATGGTGGAAATGATGGCGTGAGAGAGGAGGGTATGGTGGAAATGGTGGCGTGAGAGAGGAGGGTATGGTGGAAATGGTGGCGTGAGAGAGGAGGGTATGGTGGAAATGGTGGCGTGAGAGAGGAGGGTATGGTGGAAATGGTGGCGTGAGAGAGGAGGGCGTGGTGGAAATGGGGGCGTGGGAGAGGAGGGAATGGTGGAAATGGAGGCGAGGGAGAGGAGGGTATGGTGGAAATGGTGGCGTGAGAGAGGAGGGTATGGTGGAAATGGTGGCGTGAGAGAGGAGGGTATGGTGGAAATGGTGGCGTGAGAGAGGAGGGTATGGTGGAAATGGTGGCGTGAGAGAGGAGGGTATGGTGGAAATGGTGGCGTGAGAGATGAGGGTATGGTGGAAATGGTCGCGTGAGAGAGGAGGGTATGGTGGAAATGGTGGCGTGAGAGAGGAGGGTATGGTGGAAATGGTGGCGTGAGAGAGGAGGGTATGGTGGAAATGGTGGCGTGAGAGAGGAGGGTATGGTGGAAATGGTGGCGTGAGAGAGGAGGGTATGGTGGAAATGGTGGCGTGAGAGAGGAGGGTATGGTGGAAATGGTGGCGTGAGAGAGGAGGGTATGGTGGAAATGGTGGCGTGAGAGAGGAGGGTATGGTGGAAATGGTGGCGTGAGAGAGGAGGGTATGGTGGAAATGGTCGCGTGAGAGAGGAGGGTATGGTGGAAATGGTGGTGTGAGAGAGGAGGGTATGGTGGAAATGGTGGCGTGAGAGAGGAGGGTATGGTGGAAATGGTGGCGTGAGAGAGGAGGGTATGGTGGAAATGGTGTCGTGAGAGAGGAGGGTATGGTGGAAATGGTGGCGTGAGAGAGGAGGGTATGGTCGAAATGGTGGCGTGAGAGAGGAGGGTATGGTGGAAATGGTGGCGTGAGAGAGGAGGGTATGGTGGAAATGGTGGCGTGAGAGAGGAGGGTATGGTGGAAATGGTGGCGTGAGAGAGGAGGGTATGGTGGAAATGGTGGCGTGAGAGAGGAGGGTATGGTGGAAATGGTGGCGTGAGAGAGGAGGGTATGGTGGAAATGGTGGCGTGAGAGAGGAGGGTATGGTGGAAATGGTGGCGTGAGAGAGGAGGGTATGGTGGAAATGGTGGCGTGAGAGAGGAGGGTATGGTGGAAATGGTGGCGTGAGAGAGGAGGGTATGGTGGAAATGGTGGCGTGAGAGAGGAGGGTATGGTGGAAATGGTGGCGTGAGAGAGGAGGGTATGGTGGAAATGGTGGCGTGAGAGAGGAGGGTATGGTGGAAATGGTGGCGTGAGAGAGGAGGGTATGGTGGAAATGGTGGCGTGAGAGAGGAGGGTATGGTGGAAATGGTGGCGTGAGAGAGGAGGGTATGGTGGAAATGGTGGCGTGAGAGAGGAGGGTATGGTGGAAATGGTGGCGTGAGAGAGGAGGGTATGGTGGAAATGGTGGCGTGAGAGAGGAGGGTATGGTGGAAATGGTGGCGTGAGAGAGGAGGGTATGGTGGAAATGGTGGCGTGAGAGAGGAGGGTATGGTGGAAATGGTGGCGTGAGAGAGGAGGGTATGGTGGAAATGGTGGCGTGAGAGAGGAGGGTATGGTGGAAATGGTGGCGTGAGAGAGGAGGGTATGGTGGAAATGGTGGCGTGAGAGAGGAGGGTATGGTGGAAATGGTGGCGTGAGAGAGGAGGGTATGGTGGAAATGGTGGCGTGAGAGAGGAGGGTATGGTGGAAATGGTGGCGTGAGAGAGGAGGGTATGGTGGAAATGGTGGCGTGGGAGAGGGGGGTATGGGGGAAATGGTGGCGTGAGAGAGGGGGGTATGGTGGAAGTGGTGGCGTGAGAGAGGAGGGTATGGTGGAAATGGTGGCGTGAGAGAGGAGGGTATGGTGGAAATGGTGGCGTGAGAGAGGAGGGTATGGTGGAAATGGTGGCGTGAGAGAGGAGGGTATGGTGGAAATGGTGGCGTGAGAGAGGAGGGTATGGTGGAAATGGTGGCGTGAGAGAGGAGGGTATGGTGGAAATGGTGGCGTGAGAGAGGAGGGTATGGTGGAAATGGTGGCGTGAGAGAGGAGGGTATGGTGGAAATGGTGGCGTGAGAGAGGAGGGTATGGTGGAAATGGTGGCGTGAGAGTGGCCGGTATGGTGGAAATGGTGGCGTGAGAGAGGAGGGTATGGTGGAAATGATGGCGTGAGAGTGGAGGGTATGGTGGAAATGATGGCGTGAGAGAGGAGGGTATGGTGGAAATGATGGCGTGAGAGTGGAGGGTATGGTGGAAATGATGGCGTGAGAGAGGAGGGTATGGTGGAAATGATGGCGTGAGAGTGGAGGGTATGGTGGAAATGGTGGCGTGAGAGAGGAGGGTATGGTGGAAATGATGGCGTGAGAGAGGAGGGTATGGTGGAAATGGTGGCGTGAGAGAGGAGGGTATGGTGGAAATGGTGGCGTGAGAGAGGAGGGTATGGTGGAAATGGTGGCGTGAGAGAGGAGGGTATGGTGGAAATGGTGGCGTGAGAGAGGAGGGTGTGGTGGAAATGATGGCGTGAGAGAGGAGGGTATGGTGGAAATGGTGGCGTGAGAGAGGAGGGTATGGTGGAAATGGTGGCGTGAGAGAGGAGGGTATGGTGGAAATGGTGGCGTGAGAGAGGAGGGTATGGTGGAAATCGTGGCGTGAGAGAGGAGGGTGTCGTGGAAATGGCGACGTGAGAGAGGAGGGTATGGTGGAAATGGTGGCGTGAGAGAGGAGGGTATGGTGGAAATGGTGGCGTGAGAGAGGAGGGTATGGTGGAAATGGTGGCGTGAGAGAGGAGGGTATGGTGGAAATGGTGGCGTGAGAGAGGAGGGTATGGTGGAAATGGTGGCGTGAGAGAGGAGGGTATGGTGGAAATGGTGGCGTGAGAGAGGAGGGTATGGTGGAAATGGTGGCGTGAGAGAGGAGGGTATGGTGGAAATGGTGGCGTGAGAGAGGAGGGTGTGGTGGAAATGGTGTAGGGAGAGAGGAGGGTATGGTGGAAATGGTGACGTGAGAGAGGAGGGTGTGGTGGAAATGGTGGCGTGAGAGAGGAGGGTATGGTGGAAATGGTGGCGTGAGAGAGCAGGGTATGGTGGAAATGGTGGCGTGAGAGAGGAGGGTATGGTGGAAATGGTGGCGTGAGAGAGGAGGGTGTGGTGGAAATGGTGGCGTGAGAGAGGAGGGTATGGTGGAAATGGTGGCGTGAGAGAGGAGGGTATGGTGGAAATGGTGGCGTGAGAGAGGAGGGTATGGTGGAAATGGTGGGGTGAGAGAGGAGGGTATGGTGCAAATGGTGGCGTGAGAGAGGAGGCTATGGTGGAAATGGTGGCGTGAGAGAGGAGGGTATGGTGGAAATGGTGTCGTGAGAGAGGAGGGTATGGTGGAAATGGTGGCGCGAGAGAGGAGGGTATGGTGGAAATGGTGGCGCGAGAGAGGAGGGTATGGTGGAAATGGTGGCGTGAGAGAGGAGGGTATGGTGGAAATGGTGGCGTGAGAGAGGAGGGTATGGTGGAAATGATGGCATGAGAGAGGAGGGTATGGTGGAAATGGTGGCGTGAGAGAGGAGGGTATGGTGGAAATGGTGGCGTGAGAGAGGAGGGTATGGGGGAAATGATGGCGTGAGAGAGGAGGGTATGGTGGAAATGGTGGCGTGAGAGTGGAGGGTATGGTGGAAATGGTGGCGTGAGAGAGGAGGGTATGGTGGAAATGGTGGCGTGAGAGAGGAGGGTATGGTGGAAATGGTGGCGTGAGAGAGGAGGGTATGGTGGAAATGGTGGCGTGAGAGAGGAGGGTATGGTGGAAATGGTGGCGTGAGAGAGGAGGGTATGGTGGAAATGGTGGCGTGAGAGAGGAGGGTGTGGTGGAAATGATGGCGTGAGAGAGGAGGGTATGGTGGAAATGGTGGCGTGAGAGAGGAGGGTATGGTGGAAATGGTGGCGTGAGAGAGGAGGGTGTGGTGGAAATGGTGGCGTGAGAGAGGAGGGTATGGTGGAAATGGAGGCGTGAGAGAGGAGGGTATGGTGGAAATGGTGGCGTGAGAGAGGAGGGTATGGTGGAAATGGTGGCGTGAGAGAGGAGGGTATGGTGGAAATGGTGGCTTGAGAGAAGCCGGTATGGTGGAAATGATGGCGTGAGAGAGGAGGGTATGGTGGGAATGGTGGCGTGAGAGAAGCCGGTATGGTGGAAATGATGGCGTGAGAGAGGAGGGTATGGTGGAAATGGTGGCGTGAGAGAGGAGGGTATGGTGGAAATGGTGGCGTGAGAGAGGAGGGTATGGTGGAAATGGAGGCGTGAGAGAGGAGGGTGTGGTGGAAATGATGGCGTGAGAGAGGAGGGTATGGTGGAAATGATGGCGTGAGAGAGGAGGGTATGGTGGAAATGGTGGCGTGAGAGAGGAGGGTATGGTGCAAATGGTGGCGTGAGAGAGGAGGGTAGGGTGGAAATGGTGGCGTGAGAGAGGAGGGTATAGTGGAAATGGTGGCGTGAGAGAGGAGGGTATAGTGGAAATGGTGGCGTGAGAGAGGAGGGTATGGTGGAAATGATGGCGTGAGAGAGGAGGGTATGGTGGAAATGATGGCGTGAGAGAGGAGGGTATGGTGGAAATGGTGGCGTGAGAGAGGAGGGTATGGTGGAAATGGTGGCGTGAGAGAGGAGGGTATGGTGGAAATGGTGGCGTGAGAGAGGAGGGTATGGTGGAAATGGTGGCGTGAGAGAGGAGGGTATGGTGGAAATGGTGGCGTGAGAGAGGAGGGTATGGTGGAAATGGTGGCGTGAGAGAGGAGGGTATGGTGGAAATGGTGGCGTGAGAGAGGAGGGTATGGTGGAAATGGTGGCGTGAGAGAGGAGGGTATGGTGGAAATGGCGTGAGAGAGGAGGGTATGGTGGAAATGGTGGCCGGTATGGTGGAAATGGTGGCGTGAGAGAGGAGGGTATGGTGGAAATGGTGGCGTGAGAGAGGAGGGTATGGTGGAAATGGTTGCATGAGAGAGGAGGGTATGGTGGAAATGGAGGTGAGAGAGAAGAGGGAATGGTGGCGAGAGAGTGTCGGGTATGGTGGAAATGTTAGCGTGAGAGAGGAGGGTATGGTGGAAATGGTGGCGTGAGAGAGGAGGGTATGGTGGAAATGGTGGCGTGAGAGAGGAGGGTATGGTGGAAATGGTGGCGTGAGAGAGGAGGGTATGGTGGAAATGGTGGCGTGAGAGAGGAGGGTATGGTGGAAATGGTGGCGTGAGAGAGGAGGGTATGGTGGAAATGGTGGCGTGATGGCGTGAGAGAGGAGGGTATGGTGGAAATGATGGCGTGAGAGTGGAGGGTATGGTGGAAATGGTGGCGTGAGAGAGGAGGGTATGGTGGAAATGGTGGCGTGAGAGAGGAGGGTATGGTGGAAATGGTGGCGTGAGAGAGGAGGGTATGGTGGAAATGGTGGCATGAGAGAGGAAGGTATGGTGGAAATGATGGCGTGAGAGAGGAGGGTATGGTGGAAATGGTGGCGTGAGAGAGGAGGGTATGGTGGAAATGGTGGCGTGAGAGTGGCCGGTATGGTGGAAATGGTGGCGTGAGAGAGGAGGGTATGGTGGAAATGGTGGCGTGAGAGAGGAGGGTATGGTGGAAATGGTGGCGTGAGAGAGGATGGTATGGTAGAAATGGTGGCGTGAGAGAGGAGGGTATGGTGGAAATGGTGGCGTGAGAGAGGAGGGTATGGTGGAAATGGTGGCGTGAGAGAGGAGGGTATGGTGGAAATGGTGGCGTGAGAGAGGAGGGTATGGTGGAAATGGTGGCGTGAGAGAGGAGGGTATGGTGGAAATGATGGCGTGAGAGTGGCCGGTATGGTGGAAATGGTGGCGTGAGAGAGGAGGGTATGGTGGAAATGTTGGCGTGAGAGTCGAGGGTATGGTGGAAATGCTGGCGGGAGATGGGCCGGTATGGTGGAAATGGTGGCGTGAGAGAGGAGGGTATGGTGGAAATGGTGGCGTGAGAGAGGAGGGTATGGTGGAAATGGTGGCGTGAGAGAGGAGGGTATGGTGGAAATGGTGGCGTGAGAGAGGAGGGTATGGTGGAAATGGTGGCGTGAGAGAGGAGGGTATGGTGGAAATGGTGGCGGGAGAGAGGAGGGTATGGTGGAAATGGGGGCGTGAGAGAGGGGGGTATGGTGGAAATGGTGGCGTGAGAGAGGAGGGTATGGTGGAAATGGTGGCGTGAGAGAGGAGGGTATGGTGGAAATGGTGGCGTGAGAGAGGAGGGTATGGTGGAAATGGTGGCGTGAGAGAGGAGGGTATGGTGGAAATGGTGGCGTGAGAGAGGAGGGTATGGTGGAAATGGTGCCGTGAGAGAGGAGGGTATGGTGGAAATGGTGGCGTGAGAGAGCAGGGTATGGTGGAAATGGTGGCGTGAGAGAGGAGGGTATGGTGGAAATGGTGGCGTGAGAGAGGAGGGTATGGTGGAAATGGTGGCGTGAGAGAGGAGGGTATGGTGGAAATGGTGGCGTGAGAGTGGCCGGTATGGTGGAAATGGTGGCGTGAGAGAGGAGGGTATGGTGGAAATGGTGGCGTGAGAGTGGCCGGTATGGTGGAAATGGTGGCGTGAGAGAGGATGGTATGGTAGAAATGGTGGCGTGAGAGAGGAGGGTATGGTGGAAATGGTGGCGTGAGAGAGGAGGGTATGGTGGAAATGGTGGCGTGAGAGAGGAGGGTATGGTGGAAATGGTGGCGTGAGAGAGGAGGGTATGGTGGAAATGGTGGCGTGAGAGAGGAGGGTATGGTGGAAATGGTGGCGTGAGAGAGGAGGGTATGGTGGAAATGGTGGCGTGAGAGAGGAGGGTATGGTGGAAATGGTGGCGTGAGAGTGGGGTATGGTGGAAATGGTGGCGCGAGAGAGGAGGGTATGGTGGAAATGGTGGCGTGAGAGAGGAGGGTATGGTGGAAATGGTGGCGTGAGAGAGGAGGGTATGGTGGAAATGGTGACGTGAGAGAGGGGGGTATGGTGGAAATGGTGGCGTGAGAGAGGAGGGTATGGTGGAAATGATGGCGTGAGAGAGGAAGGTATGGTGGAAATGGTGGCGTGAGAGAGGAGGGTATGGTGGAAATGGTGGCGTGAGAGAGGAGGGTATGGTGGAAATGGTGGCGTGAGAGAGGGTATGGTGGAAATGATGGCGTGAGAGAGGAGGGTATGGTGGAAATGGTGTCGTGAGAGAGGAGGGTGTGGTGGAAATGGTGGCGTGAGAGAGGAGGGTATGGTGGAAATGGTGGGGTGAGAGAGGAGGGT
>NC_091579.1:2767712-2770212 GCF_042767895.1 Penaeus vannamei | reverse complement strand
GAGAAGGGAAGGGGGTGGGGAAGGGGGGAAGAGAGGAGGAGGAGGAGGTAGGGAAGAAAGAAGAGAAGGGAAGGGGTGGGAGAGGGGGATTGAGAAGGAGGAGGTAGGGAAGAAAGAAGGAAGGGGGTGGGGTGGGGAAGGGGGGAAGGGGGATTGAGAAGGAGGATGAGGAGGAGGAAGGGAGGAGAAGGAGGTAGGGAGTGGGGTGGGAGAACGGGATTGAGGAGGAGGAGGAGGAGGAGGGGGAAGGGGGGATGGAGAAGGAGGTAGGGAAGAAAGACAGAGAAGGGAAGGGGGTGGGGAAGGGGGATGGAGAAGGAGAAGGAGGGGGAAGGGAGGAGGAGAAGGAGGTATGGAAGAAAGAAGAGAAGGGAAGGGGTGGGGTGGGAGAAGGGGATTGAGAAGGAGGAGGAGGAGGGGGAAGGGAGGAGAAGGAGATACGGAAGAAAGAAGAGAAGGGAAGGGGTTGGGTGGGAGAAGGAGATTGAGAAGGAGGAGGAGGGGGAAGGGAGGAGGAGGTAGGGAAGAAAGAAGAGAAGGGGAAGGGGATTGAGAAGGAGGAGGAGGGGGGAGAACGGAGGTAGGGAAGAAAGAAGAGAAGGGAAGGGGTGGGGTGGGGGCAGGGGGATGGAGAAGGAGGAGAAGGAGGTAGGGAAGAAAGAAGAGAAGGGAAGGGGGAAGGGGGGAAGGGGGGAAGGGGAAGGGGGAGGGAGAAGGAGGAGGAGGAGGGGAAAGAGAGGAGGAGAAGGAGGTAGGGAAGAAAGAAGAGAAGGGAAGGGGGAAGGGCCTGAGAAGGAGGAGGAGAGGGAAGAGAGGAGAAGGAAGTAGGGAAGAAAGAAGAAGAGGGAAGGGAGTGGGGTGGGAGAAGGGGATTGAGAAGGGGGAGGAGAGGGAAGAGAGGAGATGAAGGAGGTAGGGAAGAAAGAAGAAGAGGGAAGGGGATGGAGTGGGAGAGGGGGATAGAGAAGAGAAGGTGGTGGGAGGGAAGGGGATAGAGGAGAAAGAGGAGGGGGAAGGGAGGAAAGGGAGATAGAGAAAAAGGCAGAGAATTAAGGCGGTGGAGAGAAAAGGAGATAAGGGGAAGAGGGGGAAAGGTAGGAAGAAGGAAGCAGAGAAGAGAAGGGGGACTGAAGAAGGAGCAGGGAAGGAGGGCGAGGAGAAAAGAAAGAGAAAGGGAGATGAGAAGAGTTAAAAGAACAAAGTAGGGAAGAGGAGTAAGAGGAAGGGAAGAGAAAGTTGGGAGGAAGGAGAAGAGGAAGATCAGAGAGAGATAAAAGAAAGGAAGTGCAGGGACGAGAGACGTGAATATAAAGAAACGAAGAGAAAGGAAGGAGAGGAGGGAAGGGAGAAGAAAGGAGGAGATGAGGGAAGGGAAAAGGAAGAGAGGAGGTGAGGGAAGAGAGAAGAAGGGAGGAGAGATCGGAAAGGGTGAACGAGGAGAGAAGAGAAGAAAAACATGAAAGAAGGAGAGGAAGATTAAGAGAGAAGAAGGAGAAGAAATAGGAAGATGAAGAAGAATATACGGGGAGATCTCTCTCTCTTGGTGAAAGAAAAGGAAAAGAAAAAGAGACAAACGGAGGACAAAGGAGATAGAAGAAAAAGAAGAAGGAAGCAAGGGAATGAGATAGGGGGATGGAAGAGAAAAAAGAAAAAAAAGACACGGATGGTTGGCGAAGGGACGGGAGGAGCGGGAGGGGGGGCAGGAGAAGAAGGGAAATGGGGAAATGCTGAATAAGGAGATGGTGTGGGGGATGGGGGAGGGGAGGGGGAGGGGGATGCAAGGGAAGTGAGGGAGGGGGCGGCAAGGGAGTGGGGGAGGGGGGCAAGGGGTGAGAGGGGGCAAGGGAGTGAGAGGGGGGGCAAGGAAAGGCAAGGAGGGGGGCAAGGGAGTGATGGAGGGGGAGGGGGGGCAAGGGGAGTGGGAGAAGGGGAGGGGAGGCAAGGAAGTGGATGAGAGAGGGGGAGGGCAAGGGGAAGTGAGAGAGGGAGGAGGCAAGGGAGTGATGGAGGGAGAGGGGGGGCAAGGGAGTGATGGAGAGAGAGGGGGGGCAAGGGAGTGGGAGAGGGGGAGGTGGGGGCAAGGGGAGAGTGGGGGAGGGGGAGGGGGGCCAAGAGAGTGGGGGAGGGGGGGGAGAGGATGCTTGATCAGATCGCGTCTCGCAGAATATTTGCATAAAGAGGAGGAAAACACGTGGTATGTCGGGAGAGGGAAAGGATGCCATGAATATGTATAGAACCGGGGAATGGTACGCTCTTACATACACACGCATGTCCTAATACACACACACACACATGTCCTAATACACACACACACACACGCATTTCCTAATACACACACATACACACATGTCCTAATACACACACACACACACACGCACGCATGTCCTAATACACACACACACACACATGTCCTAATACACACACACACACACACGTCCTAATACACACACACACATGTGCTAATACACACACACACATGTCCTAATACACACACACACAC
>NC_091579.1:2760212-2762712 GCF_042767895.1 Penaeus vannamei | reverse complement strand
CCTCTCTCTCTCTCTCCCTCCCTCCCTCTCTCTCTCTCTCTCTCTCTCTCTCTCTCTCTCTCTCTCTCTCTCTCTCTCCCTCCTCTCTCTCTCTCTCTCTCTCTCTCTCTCTCTCTCTCTCTCTCTCTCTCTCTCTCTCTCTCTCTCTTTCTCTCTCTCACGCACACACACACTGCTTAGATATTTAACAACATAGCAAGCAAGACCGTATCACAGCACCGGAAGCCACGAGCCGGCGAGGGTTCGCAGCGGCCTTCCCTTCCCCGTTCGAGCGGCGGAGGCACGGCGCGCGCGATGCAGATGTGCCGTAATGAAACAAACCCGGCACGTGGCGTTCTTCCTGAGGCGAGCTGCTGAAGCGGATGTAATAGTTCAACTCTTGAGGTTTCCAGAGGAGGAGGACGACGACGAATCTCTCTTTAGGAGTGAACTGGAGCCACACGAGAGGGTCCTTCGGCGCGGAGAGAGCGACTGGCGGCAGTTTATTTGAGGAAAAAAGTCCTCGCTCGAACAATGCCACACGTGCGCCGCGGAAGACTTCTGAATTTCTTCGAATTTCTTGGCAGCGCCGGAGGGGTATTTCTTTCTCTTCCTAACATGGGCAACTTTGAGATGCCGGAGGGGTATAGCTTGCATTATACTGTATTCATAACATCTTATACGCCTCTGGTAGTGTATATAGTTACTCTAAACGGCAGGTGAATCCTTATCTGGGAAAGATAAGAAGAAAAGATAGACACGAAATATATAACTAAAATTTATGGTTAGATAAAGATAGTCGAGAATGGAACTTTCTACCAAGGATTCTACAAGACTAACGTTGCAAGACTACGTGCTGTCTGGAATGGAATCCTGTATGAACTAGACAATAACTGAGAATATAGAATAAGTAAATACAACCAAATATCTACCGCAGAAATAAAAGCAAAACAAAGATTTGATGCCAACAGGAACATGCGCGTGAACATGCCTTGTATCTCTTAGATTTGTTTACATACTTTATTAGGCTAAATGAAGTCAAAATATATTACAAAGAACAGTTTTCGACCCTATGTAGATGGGTAGAGTTTCGGTCTTAGAATCCGTGTTATTGGAAGCTGTAAATGTTATGTGACAAGATGGTATAACTGTTGTAGAAAAGGTATGAATGAGAATGAATGTCTTCACAATACAAGAGATGTATCTGACCGGCTGCGATTATATCTTCGTCTGAAATACATTTGTCAACATGAATACGGTTCATAACTGTTGTATTTTGGGAAATTAGCGTTCTGGTGTTACAGTATTAGTATTTGTAGGTTTAGAGTGCTATGCTTGAAAGGTAGCGCTACTATATTGTATGTAAAAATGCTGACATTAATATCTTTTTACTTCCTAATAGTGATCATGACGATTATGAATAACAGTATAAAATGTTACTATTTGATATATTTAGGGTGCAACGAAGGAAGGTCGAAAGCACTATAGATAAATTTAAGGAAATATTATCAAAGTACAATCCACTCCCAGTCGCTGCTTATATAATTTAAGCATAAGTAGAAAAAAGGCGAAGGACACGTAGCGGCCATAAGAGAAAGACCTCATGGTGACGGAGTAGGAATCTGGCGCCGACAGTTTCACAAGAAGCTTTTAACATTAAGCGAGAAAGGAGGTGTTTCTTTCTCCTCTCGAGATCCCCGCTGAAGTCCTCTTAACCGGAAGCATATATTTGATATTCTTGTGATAGTCTTCTAGAAGCTTCTCTCTGGCCGTTAGAACATACGTCACTTTGTTTTCATCGCTTTTGAATCTGTTGGTTTTATCATCTTCAACGGAGCTCAATATATGCTACGTTGCTTAAAGTTTCTACGCTCACTCACTAGTACGTCATTATAGATGATTAATATGAGAATTAGACAAAATAAAGTCTCAGGCATATAAGATTTCTCCAGGTGATAATAGCTTCAAGGCCGAGGAGTAACTTCATTTTTTTTTCGCTGACGCAGGTGGAAGGCGGTTGCTAACCTAGCCAATATCGGCTCGCGTAAACGGTCATCCAAGTCACAGAATTTAACAGATCACATAAAAATCCACGAGGATGCATAATGTACTTTAAAAATGACGTTCCTACACTAGTGATCACCAGTTGTACCAGTAATCCAGATAGAAAATACAATCACACACAAACTTGTTATATGGACAAATAGACTAATATACACATTCGTACATAAACACATTACGCTAAAACAAACAGACACAAAACCCTGATCGGCCGCATCCCTAAGCGTTAAAACGATAAAAAGTTTAAACAATTCCCGCCAGTACTGTCACTGGTTATAAGGGATCACGTTATGGCATTACTGTGAGTGATGAAAAACGCGATCTGATTCCACGCTTATCACCAAGGAAAAGGGGGGGAATAAAGTGTCATAACTTCGGGTGTAACGAAGGAAGGTCGAAAATGCTATGCGGCGTTTGTAAATTCAAGTGTGGAGACCAAGAGAACCATATGGTGCCCCGA
>NC_091579.1:2727712-2740212 GCF_042767895.1 Penaeus vannamei | reverse complement strand
AAGAGGAGAAGGGGAGAATGGAAACGTGAGAAGGCTAAAGGGAAGGGGGGGGGGGGAAGGGAAGAAGGGAAACGGTGAGGAAGAAGAGAGGAAGAAAAAGGGAAGGAGGAGGGGAAGGGAGAGCAAAGGGAAGAAGGAGAGGAAACGAGGGAGAACAGGAAGAAAAAGGGAAGGCTACAGAGAGACTTAAGAGGAGTGGGAAGGGGGAGAAGGGAGGAACGCGAGGGAGAAGGGAGCACAGCACAGGAGGAGAAAGAGAAGGAAAGAGAAGGAGAGAAGAAGGAGAGGAAACGAAGAACAAGAGGGAGAAAGGAAACGGGAGGAGGAGACCTAGATAAGGAAGGGAAGGGGAGAAGGGAAACGCGGAGGAGAAGGACACAGAGGAGGAAGAAAGAGAGAAGGATGGGAAGGAGAGCAAAGAGAAGAAGGAGAGGAAACGAAGAACAGGAGGAGAAAGGGAAGGAGGAGAATTAAGAGGAGGGGAAGGAGAGCAAAGAGAAACGCGAGGAGAAGAAGGACAGGAGGAGAAAGAGAAGGAAGAGAAAGAGAAGAAGGAGAGGAAACGAAGAACAGGAGGAGAAAGGGAAGGAGGAGACTTAAGAGAAGGGGAAGGAGAGAGCAAAGGGAAGAAGGAGAGGAAACGAAGAACAGGAGGAGAAAGAGAAGGAAGAGCAAAGGGAAAAAGGAGACGAGAAGAAGAACGGGAGGAGAAAGGGAAGGAGGAGACTTTAGAGGAAGGGAAGGGGAGAAGGGAAACGCGAGGAGAAGAAGGGGAGGAGGAGAAAGAGAAGAAGGAGAGGAAACGAAGAACAGGAGGAGAAGGGGAAGGAGGAGACCTAAGAGGAAGGGAAGGGCATGGGGTCGTCCAAGCACACGCCTCGCACTGCTGACGCATCTCCGTTACGTGAGGAACCTGGGACTCTCGCTTGACTTTCGCTCGGCCGTGTTTTCACTCATTCCTAAAACGCCTTTAATTGTCATCTTTATCGTTATCTTCGTCGTTGCTCTTGCGGTCGCTTAATTATAGCCGCTATCGTCACTTAATTGTTATCATTATCGTTATCTTCGTCTTGCGGTCGCTTAATTATAGCCGCTATCGCCGTCACATTATCATGGTTATTATCTTTTTGTTGTTCTTTTTATATTTATCTTAATTATCAGTATCATCTTGCCCGATAAATAGTTTCAAGATTTTGTGTGCTGGGCCTTGGTACTATAGATATAATAAAGCAAAAGGGAGGGATATCTATCTATCTATCTGTCTATATATCTATCTAACTATCTATCTATGTATCTGTCTCTCTATCTATCTATTTATCTATCTATCTACACACACACACACACACACACACACACACACACACACACACACACACACACACACACACACACACATATATATATATATATATATATATATATATATATATATATATATATATATATATATATATATATATATATATATATATATATATATATATATATATATATATATATATATATATATATATATATATAGAGAGAGAGAGAGAGAGAGAGAGAGAGAGAGAGAGAGATGTGTTCATATATATATATGAACATTCTCCTCTCTCTCTCTCTCTCTATGTACACACACACACACACACACACACACACACACACACACACACACACACACACACACACACACATATATATATATATATATATATATATATATGTATATATATGTATATATATATATATATATATATATATATAAATATATATATATATATATATATATATATATATATATATATATATATATATATATATATATATATATATATACAAATAAAGGGAGAGAGAGAGAGAGCAAATCGATTTTCGCCGAAAGTTCATCGACACAGTGGATTACGCCAAGGATTCCCTTTACAATCACAACAGCACAATATTCCCTCATTCAAAACAACATTCCCGCCAAAACAACAAACTGGAGAATGGTAGTTCACCTTCGACGCCAAAGACAAAGCCGCCGATCGAACAAAACACCGAGGAAGGAGCAAGGAATCGGACGAAGGCAGCGTTTAGAGTCTCCGACGATAGTCAGCTGATCCCGTGTTGTTACGAGGACCGCGCTGACAAACATGCCAATTGACTGTGAGATCGATTAGTCTCCTCTCGACTAGGATTTGTGTCGTATCGATCTCCCTTTTTCTCGAGGGAGATGTTATTCCGGACGTGTACGAAGGGAAGGGGTGGGAGAAAGGGTGTGAGGGAGAGGGGGAGAGGGAGAGGGAGAGGAAGAGGAGGGGGGAGAGGAGTGGAGAGTGTGATGGAGAGAAGGGAGGGAGGGAGAGGGAGAGGGAGGGGGAGTGAGAGGGGGAGGGGTAGGGAGAGGGGGAGGGAGGGAGAGGATGGGAGAGAAAGGGGGAGGGAGAGGGAGAGTGAGAGGGGGAGAGGTAGGGAGGGGGTAGGGAGAGGGGGAGAGGGTGTGGAGAGGAGAGTGAGAGGGGGAGGGGTAGGGAGGGGGAGAGGGGGAAAGGGTGGTAGAAAGGGTGGGGAGGGGAGAGGGGAGAGGGAGAGGGAGGAGAGGGAGGGGAAAGGGTGGGAGAAATGGTGTGAGGGAGAGGGAGGGAGGGAGGGAGGGAGAGGGGGAAGGGTGGGAGAAAGGGTGTGAGGGAGAGGGAGAGGGAGAGGGGAGAGGGGGGGAGAAAGGGGGGGAGGGAGAGGGAGAGAGGGAGAGGGGAGGAGAGGGAGGGAGAGGGGGGGAAGGGGTGGGAGGAGAAAGGGTGTGAGGGAGAGGGAGGAGAGGGAAAGAGGGAAGGGGTGGGAGAAAGGGTGTGAGGGAGAGGGGAGAGGGAGAGGGAGGGAGGGGAGGGGGTGGGAGGGGTGTGAGGGAGAGGAGAGGAGAGAGGGGAGAGGGGGAAGGGTGGGGGGGAGAGGGAGAGGGAGGGAGGGATGGGGAGGGAGTGGGAGAAAGGGTGTGAGGGAGAGGTAAAGGGTGTGAGGGAGAGGAGAGGGAGAGGGAGGGAGGGGGAGGGAGAGGAAGGGAGGGGGAGGGAGGGAGAGGGGGAGGGAGAGGAAGTGGGAGAGGAGGCAGGTGAGAGGGGGGGCAGGGGGAGGGAGGAGGGACAGGGACAGGGACAGGGACAGGGACAAGTGACAGGGAGTGAGAGGGGGGGAGGGGAGAGGGAGAGAGGGAGAGGGAGAGAGAGGAAGGAGAGATAGAGAAAGAGAGATGGAGAGAGAGATAGTGAGAGAGAGAGAGAGAGAGAGAGAGCAGAGAGAGAGAGAGAGAGAGGACGAGCAATGGAATTAAGTGACTGTCTATTACACAGGCAGAGAGCAAGACAGAAGGAAAGCGTGTGTGTTTAAGTGTGGGTGTAACTAGATGTGTTTGTGGTTGAGTGTAAGTTTCGGTATATAGATGTGTAACTGTGATTGTGTGTGTGCGTATACAAACATACATATATGCATACAGGTATATATATATATATATCTATACATACATATATATATATATATATATATATATATATACATACATATATATATATATATATATATATATATATATATATATATATATATATATATATATATATATATATATAGAGAGAGAGAGAGAGAGAGATGAGAGAGAGAGAGAGATGAGAGAGAGAGAGATGAGAGAGAGAGAGATAGAGAGAGAGAGAGAGAGAGAGAGAGATGTGTGTGTGTGTTTGTTTGTGATTGATAGATAGATAGATAGATGGATAGATAGATAGATAGATGAGAGACAGAGAGAGAGAGAGACAGAGAGAGAGGACAAAACAACGAGAGAGCCCGAAAAGGATAAATAAAAGAAAGAGAAAGAGAAAATACGAAATAGAGATAAAAAAGAAGACAAACAGGGCATGAGAGAGACGATCACCCCCCCTCCACCCCTCAACCCCCACCCCCCTCAACTCCCGACCTCACCGACCTCTCCCTCCGCCTCCAACCCCGCAATCGCCGACGCAAACACGGCGATCTCTCTCCCGACCGGAATATGGAACGCGAATTCTGCTCCACGAATCCTTTGACCGAGTAACGAAGGGGGCCGAGGGAGGACCGAGGGGCCGAGGGAGGACCGAGGGAGGGCCGAGGGAGGACCGAGGGAGGGCCGAGGGAGGACCGAGGGTGTTGCAGTTGCACGGGGATCATTGATTATTCACTTGCAAACCTCGCCCGGCAACTATTACTCACGTGTCCTCTTCTGGCGGAGTTAAGGCGGGTCCACGATTTGGGTATTTCGACCCGGGACTCGTCGGCGGATGGTGCTGGAGGCCGTGAAGAAGTGGAGGGCTGGGTTGTTTGGTGCTTGGGGTTCTGTTTCCATCTTCTGTCCTTGTTTTTGTCTGTCTGTTTGTTTGTTTGTCTGTGTTCCTCTATCACTCTTTATTTTTTTTCTCTCTCTCTGTGTCTCTTCTTTGCTCTCTCTCTTTCTCTGTCTGTCCGTCTGTCTGTCTCTCTGTCTGTCCCTGTCTCTCATCCTCTCTCTCTCTCTCTCTCTCTCTCTCTATCTATCTATCTATCTATCTCTCTCTCTCTCTCTCTATCTCTATCTCTCTATATCTATCCATCTATATCTATCTATATCTATCAATATCTATCTATCTATCTATCTATCTATATATTCATATCCTCCCTCCTATTCGTACTCTAACATATCATATACTTGTAACATACTATAAACAAATAAAATAAAAAATACAATCACGTTACCAAGCGATCCTGTATAAATATGCTCACCTATTTACAGTCATACATAGCTGAGCGTGTGTACCTAAAATACGCACAGGCACAAATCACCAAAAAACTGACACACACGCACACAGTTCACATCACAGAACCTCCTGCACACACGCTAGAATTTTAGCTGTATCTCGTATCGACAACTGGCTTTTCAAAGACTTATGGGCAAAAAAATTGTCTTAGTATTTGTTGGTGTGATCTGGCCGTATACAACTCTCGGAACAATTTTCATTTTTTTCTTTTCCAGTTTTGATTCAACTTTTGGATAGCCGGGATAGCTGTATTGTGCGTGTGTGTGTACGGCTCGTGTGTATATTGATACCTCTACTTCTGTTTTCTCAGTCTCTCTTCTCTCTCCTTTATTTTTCGGCTGCTTTTCTCTTTCTCTTGTCCCTTCCTTTTCCTCCTTATATCTATTTCCCTTCTGTTTCTCTTCTCTCTCCTTTATTTTTCTGTCGCTTTTCTCTTTCTCTTGTCCCTTTTTTTCCCTTCTCCTTATATCTATTCCCCTTCTTCACTATTCCTCTTCCTTCTCCTTCTTCTCCCTAACCACCTTCTTATTTGGGTTTCCTATCCACCTTCTTCTCCCTCTCCTTTCCCCTCCCTCCTTTATCATCTTCCATCCCCACTTTCATTTACTTTTTTTCTCCCTTCCTCCTCCAATCTCTCAATTTTTCCACTTTCATTTTCCCGATCCGCAATCGTACTGCTACTTCCCGATCGCTGTTACGGCCTTGCGAATGATTTCTCTCGGTCTCTCTCGTTCTCTCTCTCTCTCTCTAGAATCTCTACTCTATCTCCTAGATCTCCTATCTCCTCTCTTCTCTCTCTCTCTCTTTATCTCTCTCCTCTTTCCCTTTCTCCCTCTGCCCTCCCTCCCTCTAACCCTCTCTCCGTCTCCCCTCAACCCCCCCTCCCTCACCCACGAGAAGCTGTACTTCCCCACTTTTCCTAAATATGGTAATGCGGAACGGAAGTCGTTACCTTGTTGTGAGGGTGGGCGAGGGCAGTCTACCTGTCCCCTCACAGCTGCTCCTCACACGCCCATGCTCTTTAGTGTGCCTTCCCTCCCCTCTTTTCCCTCATTCGCTTTCCCAAGTCCTCCCTCCACTACATGCCTGTCTTTGCACCCATGCACCCATGCTCTTTACTGTGTCCTCAATACCCCTCACACGGCCGTGCTTCTGGCCGTGTTCTCCCTCTCTCCACACGCCCATGCTCCTTATTGTGTCCTCCTTCTTTAGACAAACCCATGCTCCTGCCATGTGCTCCCTCTCAATTCACACCCATGCTCCCTAATGCGTTTTCCCTCTCCTAACACACCCATGCTCCCTACTGTGTCCTTCCTCTTCAGACAAACCCATGCTCCTAACCCGTGTGCTCCCTCTCCACACACCCCCATACTCCTTGCTGTGTCCTCCCTCTCCACCCACGCCCATGCTCCCTACTGTGTCCATCCAGTCTTTGCACGCCCACGCTCTTCATGCATAGGACATTACTTTCTTTGGTAGAGCTAAAAAAAGGTACACGATGTTTACCTCAGATAAGAATAGCTTCCATTTTCTTATCTTTTATGATTCTAATGAGCGAGAGAGAGAGAGAGAGAGAGAGAGAGAGAGAGAGAGAGAGAGGGAGAGAGAGAGAGAGAGGTAAAGAAATAAAGAGAGAGAGAGAGGTAAATAAATAAAGAGAGAGAGAGAGTGAGGGAGTGAGATAGAGAGAGAGAGAGGGAGGGAGGAGAGAGAAAGAGAAAGAAAAAGAAAGAAAGAGAGAGAGAAAGAGAGGTAAAGAAAGAAAGAAAGAGAGAGAGAGAGAGAGAATAAAGAGAGAGAGAGAGAGAGAGAGAGAGAGAGAGAGAGAGAGAGGGAGAGAGAGAGAGAGAGAGGTAAATAAATAAAGAGAGAGAGAGAGGAAAAAAAATAAAGAGAGAGAGAGAGTGAGTGAGTGAGATACAGAGGGAGGGAGGGAGGGAGGGAGGGAGCGAGAGAGAGAGGGAGAGACAAAGAGAAAGAAAAAGAGAAAGAAAAAGAAGAAGAGAGAGAGAGAGAGAGAGAGAGAGAGAGAGAGAGAGAGAGAGAGAGAGAGAGAGAGAGAGAGAGAAAGAGAAAGAGAGAGAGAAGGAGAGGGAGGGGCGAAGGTGACCTGCACCAGCGTTAAAAGGGAATTTGGCATCCTTTCAGAGCAGTGTTAGTTCAAGTCAAGAGCGCTGGATTTCAATGAAACTGACTTTATACAAATTTAGAGAGACAATTTTAAGCAATTACACAAACTAGGATAAAGAGACACGATTTAGTGTAATTATATAATGACTGCAAAAGCTTCCAGAAATCTGTTCTAAAAAAGATGTTACGATAACAAGGTTTGTATTATCAAGCGTGGACGTCGATAAGATATCTGAAAGGAGAATATAATACCTCATGAAACTAAGATATTACACTAAGATATCTATTACTCAATTAAACAGCGAGAATGAAGAGCCAGATTCACTTTATCATGACAGTGCGCGAGGGTGAGCTGGCAGGGGCGGGGAGCATCATGCAGTGAGCGTATATTCTCAATGCGGAGAAAGTTTGCTCTGCGTGTGTTCAATTTATTCAGGCAGTGGGTGCATGTAGTCACCCGAGAGCCCGAGAAGGAGACCCAGGAAGTCACCCAAGAGCCCGAGAAGGAGACCCAGGAAGTCACCCGAGAGCCCGAGAAGGAGACCCAGAAAGTCGCCCAAGAGCCCGAGAAGGACACCCAGGAAGTCACCCGAGAGCCCGAGAAGGAGACCCAGAAAGTCGCCCAAGAGCATATCCATAGCGACGCCGCTTCTTCCTCGGAAAGTAGTGGGCTGTCTCGCAAATGACGCTCTTGTTCGGTGCGTAGAATGCATTCACACCTTCGTTCTTTTCAGCATATTTTACACGTTCCTTCGCCAAGGCGGGTGATGACACACTCGGGGAGGGGCTGGAAATGTAACAGATGCTTCGTTCCCTCGAAATATTTTACCCCAACTGATGTTTTTCCGCAAGTCACGTGACGCGAGGGTTTCGGGTTAGCATGCATGGGGTCGGCGAGGGTGCGGCCGCGGGAACCCTGGCGCGCTGCATGTGTCCTCCCTGCTGGGCATTTGGTCCGGAAGTCAGCTGGACCTGAAGATCAATATTGACCATAATACTCAGCCATGACAGGGGGATGAGGGAGCCGCCAGAGCTTTCAGAGCTTCACGCTGCGTGGCTCACCCGGATGCCGCTCCCTACTCCATTGGCAGGCGTGTAAATACGCACACGAATATTTCACAGTAATACCAAGAATGTGGGTAAGAATAACTGCATATACATATGTGTGTACGCAAATACTAATTGATGTACACAGGAAAAAGACAATAATGACAATGACAATGAGTTATATATTCAGTTCGAATCACAAAGAAAAAAGATCCTCCTTCTATAGACATATCTACTGCTTTCGGGTCAGACAACTGCTGCGCCAAGAGGAGGACGACGATAATGACAGGACGAATTACGACGCGAGTGGAAGACGTAAACGGCCGTGTATTGGAGTTGCTTTCGACCTGCGCTTCCCACATCTCACGGATAACTGCTCGTGACTCGGGGCAGCAACAGCACTCACTCTGGCTCGAGACTGCAGCAGCATTCACTCTCATTCGAAGCTGCAGCGATGTTCCCTCTGCCTTGAGACAGCAGCTGCACTCACTCCCTGAGACAACAGCTGCACTCACCCCCTGAGACAGCGGCAGCCCTCAGCGTACCTTGAGGCAGCAGCACACTCTACCTCGAGGCAACAGCAGCACTCGCTCTTGTTTCTACCAAGAGTCAGCAGAGTGAGTTAACAGCGCCCGAGTTAGCTTGAGTCGTGGTGAATTTGAGGTCCATATTAAGGCTGCAGGGAGCGCCGCTTTGCTTTTTCTTGTTATTGTTGCTATTATTTTTAACGAGTGCAGTAAAAGCGGGTAACGATGAGACTATAGACAGCGCTGGCCGGCTGTTGTTGTGTTTGGGATATTTGTTAACCTGGAATTATTATTATATTTTCCTTTGCAGTGCTATTTTTATTCGCTTCGTATCTGCGTGACAGGAAGCTTTTCCGAAAACATATTCTGGTCAAAAAAAGTAGGACACGTCATGAGATGAGGCAATGGTATAAAGAAACGGATGGAAAGATAAATAGAGGTATATATAAATACATACAGATAGATAGACGATGAGGTGAACAGACAGATAGAAAGAAAAATAGATATACAGGCAGATAGACAAATAGATAGATATATATACATATATGTGTATCTATCTTTCTATCTATCTATATTTTATATATTATATATATACACGTAAACAGGCAGTTAGACATACAGACAGACAGAAAGGCAAACACCCACGCACATATAGACAAGCAAACATACTTCACAGAGAGGCAGAAATATATATATATATATATATATATATATATATATATATATATATATATATATATATATATAGAGAGAGAGAGAGAGAGAGAGAGAGAGAGAGAGAGAGAGAGAGAGAGAGAGAGAGAGAGAGAGAGAAAGAGAAAGAGAAAGAGAAAGAGAAAGAGAGAGAGAGGGAGAGAGAGAAAGAGAGAGAGAGAGAGTGAGTGAGTGAGTGAGTGAGTGAGTGAGAGACAGACAGACAGACAGACAGAGACAGAGAGAGAGAGAGAGAGAGAGAGAGAGAGAGAGAGAGAGAGAGAGAGAGAGAGAGAGAGAGAGAGAGAGAGAGAGAGGGAGAGAGAGAGAGAGAGAGACAGATAGAAAAGAAAAGAAAGAGACAGAAACAGAGAGACAAAAGACAGGCAGACAAAGTGAGTGAGAGAGAGAAAGAGAGAAAGAAAAGAAAGAGAGAAAGAGAGAGAGGAGAGAGAGAGAGAGAGAGAGAGAGAGAGAGAGAGAGAGAGAGAGAGAGAGAGAGAGAGAGAGACAGACAGAGAAAGAAAGAGAAAGAGACAGAAACAGAGAGAGAAAGACAAAGAGACAACGAGAGAAACAACAACACTAACCATACCAGACCAGACCCTCGCCACGCACAGAGTTCCCGACTGCTTATGGACCCAAAACGTACTCGCAAGTTCCCCTGCTTCGTCGCCGCATCGCCCTTTTTCCCCCCTGCCATTTCCCCGACAGTCGGTGCACCTCCTGAGGGTTGAGTCTGCAAGAAGTCGAGGTTCCTGATGAATTGTCATCCGGGACCCAATGGAGATTTCCGGTTCATGGCAGACGGGGGAGGGGAAGGGGAGGGGGGGGTAGGTGGGAGGGGTGGGAAAGGAGGGAGGAGGGAGGAGGGGGGGAGGGAAGGGGTAGGGAGGTAGTAGGGGAGGGAGGGAGTGTGTAGGATGGCAGGGAGGGAAGGGGTGAGGAAGGAGGGAGGGAAGAAAGGAGCGAGAGAGGGTGAGAAAGAGGGAGGGAGGAAGGAAGGAGAGGATGTGTGGAGGTGAGCAGGGAGTGTAGGGGATGGCAGGGAGGGAAGGGTGACGAGAAAGGAGAGGGAAGGGATGGAATGGGAAGGAGGGCAGAAATGGAGAAGACGGACGGAGGAGAATGGAGGTGCATAGATATAGGTGATGATTGCGTTGCTTGTGAGTGCTATAGAGAATTAAAGAAATGCACATGCTCTCTCACACACACACATATATATGTATATATATATATATATATATATATATATATATATATATATATATATATATATATATATGTACATATATGTATGTATGTATACATAAAGATAGAGAGAGAGCGGAGAGCGAGAGAGAGAGAGAGAGAGAGAGAGAGAGAGAGAGAGAGAGAGAGAGAGAGAGAGAGAGAGAGAGAGAGAGAGAGAGAGAGAGAGAGAGAGAGAGAGAGAGAGAGAGAGAGAGAGAGAGAAAGAATGAAAGAGAGAAAAAGAAAGAAAGAGAAAGCGAGAAAGAAAGGAGATACCCAACGTATAAATTAACACGAAAGGCTCAGCTCCCTCCCACGCCCGCCTTGCCCCGATGACAATAAAGACGAAAGTACCTCAACACGCGACCCCCCCCCCCCGCCTATGGAGATGTTAGGGCGAAACGAAGCCTCTGTCTGCCGATGAGATTTAATGAGCAGACATCCCCCTCGCAAGCACGGCCCTTTGGAATGAGCTCTGGAGGGGAAGGGGAAGAGGGGAGGGAGGGGAAGGGGAGGAAGGGGAGGGGTGGGAGGGAGAGGGAAGAGGGGAGGAAGGGAGGGAGGAAGGGGAGGGAGGGTAGGGGGAAGGGGAGGAAGGGAGGGTAGGGATGGGGAGGAAGGGAGTGGTAGGGGATGGGGAGGAAGGGAGGGTAGGGGAAGGGAGGAAGGGGAGGGAGGAAGGGAGGGGGGAGGGTAGGAAGGAGGAAGTTAGGGAAGGGAGGGAAGGGAAGGGAGGGTAGGGGAGGGAGGGAGGGAGAGGAGGAGGGAGGGAGGGAGAGGGAGGGAGGGAGGAGAGGAGGGAGGGAGGAAGGAGAGAGAGGGAGAGAGAGAGAGAATGAGAGAGAGGGGGGGGGGAGAGAGAGAGAGAGAGAGAGAGAGTGAATCTTATTTCCTTGTACCGAAAAGATAAACCCAGAGGCGGGGAAGCCAAGTTCTCAAGCGCCAAGAATTAACCGCTCTTTGTAAAATCCTGTGTTTGTGAAGGGCTCATCGCTCGCGGAATGTAGTAAGGAAAGGCTTTTCGTGTGTGTCTCCGAGGACTAAGTTACGGCCTCGAGTTCCTGCCTGGGAACGGAGGCTTTCGGCTGCGAAGGAAAATCCAGAAGGCATTTTCCGAAGAGGAGCAGAGTGGATGAATTATGACACTCGCGGTCCTTGGAGGCAGACACTACTCGACGCCCGGTGTTCGTGGCGTGAGGAATGAGCCCCCGTCTGCCGCCGCTACTGGAGGCAGAACTGAACTCTCGCTTGCACTCCTATTCACTGGAGACAGAGTAGCGTTCAAGAGGATGTACTCCGAGGTCCTCTGCCATAGTCGTGTCAGGTTCTTGCAAATGATAATAAAGTCTGAGTACGGTTAGAGACACGGGAGGGCTGTTTCGGAGGTTAACGAGTGGTCTAATTAGTAACGGGCCAGAATGACTTGATATTCTTGATTAGTCCAAAAAGTCGTGAAGATTGACACTATAAAATGTACAAAATACGATTACAACAAAGAGCAAAATCCATATCACCGAAGGCCTTAACAATATAATGACAGATTTAGAAACACTCGATCGTTCAGGCGTTGCGCAAGAGTGCCGAGTGTTTCGAAGTCAACACTAGAGAGCTGCAATTTCCCACGGTAAATCGGGGTGAAGCACTGGCTAAAGTAGCCTCGAAATTCTCGTCACGATGTTTAATTATCCGAGCAACTCTCCGGGAGTCAGGAAGGAAGAGGAAAACGAGAAGCTCGAAGTACAGTCGGGATTGCGAATGGCGGGGACTCGGCGGGCGGGAAACCGTGATGGTAGATGGCGTTAGTTTCGCGATTGATGAAGGGAAAGGAAGGGGTTTCTTGTGGTGTGTTTTCGGCTTCGTGTTGATTTATGAGAAGGAAGAAGAAAGAAAATGGAAAAGAATTAAGAAAGTTTGATAGAGAAAGAATAAGAGAGAGTGAAAGAGAGAGTTTGAGAGAGAGAGAGAGAGAGAGAGAGAGAGAGAGAGAGAGAGAGAGAGAGAGAGAGAGAGAGAGAGTGAGAGAAAGAGAGACAGAGAGACAGAGAAATAGATAGATAGATAGATAGATAGATAGAGAGAGAAAGAGATGGAGAGA
>NC_091579.1:2712712-2725212 GCF_042767895.1 Penaeus vannamei | reverse complement strand
GGGAGGACAAGGAGAAAGAAGGGAGGAGGAAGGAGTAGGATAAAGTGGCAGAGGAGGTGAGGAGAAAGAAAGTAGGAGGAGGTGGAGGAGGTAGGGAGGGGGAGTAAGAGAAGGGGACCAGGGAAGGAAGAGGGAATAAAAGGGGAAGAAAAAGCGAATAACGGAAAGGGCAAGAAAAGGGAATAGCGGAAGGGGGAAGAAAGAGGGAATAACAAAAAGGGGGAAGAAAAAGGGAATTGCGGAAAAGGGGGGAAGAAAAAGGGAATAACGGAAGGGGGAAGAAAAAGGGAATAACAGAAAGGGGGAAGAAAAAGGGAATAACGGAAGGGGGAAGAAAAAGGGAATAACAGAAAGCGGGAAGGAAAAGGGAATAGCGGAAAGAAAAGAAAAAGGGAAAAGCAGAAAGGGAAAGAAAACAGGAAATAACGGAAGGGGAAAGAAAAAGGGAATAACAGAATAGGGAAGAAAGTGGAAATAGCGGAAGGGGATAAGGAAAGCGAGGGTGAAGGCAACGGCTTTGTACTCCGCACCGCAGTATATCCCCGAGTATATCCGACAGCCTCACGTACTACTAATATTCCAGGGTCGGCAGAAATACTCCGCTCCAGATTTATGTCCGTGTCTACTCCTGCTCCGAGTGGAATTGTTTCCTGAAACTGTCATTACTCACGAGTTGATTTTCAAGTTTTCGAATCTCTTTTTTGGAGTGTGCTTGGGAGCTTTTTTTGTGTGGATTTCGATGGGTTTTTGTGTGTGTGTGTGTGTGTGGAGTGGCGATTTCTCTCTTATTGTGGATTGGATATTTTCTCTTTTTTGTGTGGATTGGACATTCTTTTGTGTGTGGATTGGATATTTTCTCTTTTTTGTGTGGGGACATTCCCCTCTTTTGTGTGTGGATTCTTTGATGGCGATTTTCTTTTTTGTGTGTGGATTGGGGATTCTCTATGATGTGTGGATTGGGCAGTCTCCCTTTTGTGTGTGGATTGGATATTCTTTTTTTTGTGTGGATTGGACATTCCTTTTGAGTGGATTGGACATTCTCTTTCTGCGTGTGGATTGGGGATTCTCTTTGATGTGTGGATTGGACATTCTCTTTTTTGTGTGGATTGGACATTCCTTTTGAGTGGATTGGACATTCTCTTTTTGCGTGTGGATTGGGGATTCTCTTTGATGTGCGGATTATTCTCTTTGTGTGTAGACTATCTATTATTCGTTTCTGTGTGGATTGCTCGGGTCTTTTTGTGCGTGGACTGGAATCCTTTTTGTGTGTGAGTTGTTGATTCGTTTTCGTGTGTGGATTGTCGATTCTCCGTGGTCATTTTTTAGGCTTCGAAGGATGGGACAAGAAATCGCCATTTCTTCGCTTCTGCTTATTGTATCCGATAGTGTATGTCCTCCTTCTCTCTCTCCACCTGTTTCCCCTCCCTCTTCCTTTCTGATTCTGCTTCTATTACTTTCTCTTTCTCTCTCTCCTGTTTGCCTACACTCTCCCTCTCTCATTCTGCTCTTATTCCTCTTTCTCCATCTCTCTCTCTCTCTCTGTCTCCTGCTCCCCTACACTCTCCCTCTCTCATTCTGCTCTTATTGCTCTTTCTCTCTCTCTCTCTCTCTCTCTCTCTCTCTCTGTCTCCTCTCTCTCTCTCTCTCTCTCTCTCTCTCTCTCTCTCTCTCTCTCTCTCTTTCTCTCTCTCTCTCTCTCTCCAACTTCCCTACATTCTCCCTATCTCATTCTGCTCTTATTCCTCTTTCTCCATCTCTCTCTCTCTCAGGAAAATAACAATATCATCGAAATCGGTTCCTATTAAAGGCGTTAGAAAACAATAGCAACTAGGAGGCACTGCATACAAAAAGCGTAAGGGTGACAAAAACACCACGACTCGACGGCGAACACGCAGGCCCCCTTCCCACCCGTTATAGTGTCAGATGGCATAACCTGTCACGGGGTTATTTTTACACTATTCCAAGACCTGCATGACCTCCTGTGGCTTCGGTAACAAAGACACCACGAGGAAAGAAAAAAAACAAAACATGCATGGCTGTATCATGCACTGTAAAGGATATGTGTATATATACGTATTCCTTTTGTGTTTCGAGTCCCTCCCTCCCCCTCCTCCCGCCCCCCTCTCGCTTGGTTTGAGTTCAGATCGTGATTATTAAAGCGTAATGCTCAGCCTAATGGGTTTTGTGAAATTATTTAGAGATAAGCTGTCATCTACCGAGCTGGGTGGAAGAGAAAGGAAGAACAGGAGTAAGAGTAAAAGAAAGGAGCGATTGAAAATGAAACAAACACACACAGGTGTATATACATTTATTCATATAACTATCTCTCTCTCTCTCTCTTTCTTTCTCTCTCTCTCTCTCTCTCTCTCTCTCTCTCTCTCTCTCTCTCTCTCTCTCTCTCTCTCTCTCTCTCTTCTCTCTATATATATATATATATATATATATATATATATATATATATATCTATACAAATTACTATCTATCTATATATATATATATATATATAGATATATATATATATATATATATATATATATATATACATATACATATACACACACACACACACACACACACACACACACACACACACACACACACACACACACACATATATATATATATATATATATATATATATATATATATATATATATGGATAAATGGATGATTGGATGCGTGGATGGGTGGATGTACAGATGTATTTATATTCATCACCGAGGAAATGCGAGTACAGAGAATCATCGGCAAATCAGTAAGCACATTTGGAAAGCAACTTCCGGTCCCCCCCAAAGACCCAGAAATCGCCCTCCAGCCCGTTAAAGAGGAGCTCGAGGGAGTGACGCAACGGCCGCCTTCCCTCCTTGAGCCGCCGTAATAGAGCGGGCCAGCGAGGGACACGGCGTGGCATTCGCGCAGGACAAAGCGGAGAGGAAATGGAGATCCTGAAAACACACTTAGATGGTCGTTCGGTTAATTGCTCCGGAGGCTTCACGTGCCAGGCTTGTGAGGGGGAGAGGGAGGGAGGGGAGGGAGGGGAAGAGGGTTGATAGAAGGGGAGAGAGAGAGAGCGGCAGGAGGAAGAGGGATGGAGAAGACAAGAGGGATACATCATCCGGGATCTTTCCGTCTTCCCCTCTTCGGTCTCTCTCTCTCTCTCTTTCTTTCTTTGTCTCTCTCTCTCTTTGTTTCTCTCTCTCTCTTTCTTTGTCTCTGTCGCTGTCTCTTTCTTTGTCTCTCTCTCTCTCTTTCTTTGTCTCTGTCTCTCTCTCCCTCTCCCTCTCCCTCTCCCTCCCTCTCTCTCTCTCTCCTCTCCCTCTCTCATCTCCCCCCTTCGGCATCTGTCTCAGTGAACCCGACTGCTTTAAGCCGGGCCATTGTCACGTGATTCCTGGAGCGCGCAGGATCTTGACGAAGCGCGGGTCGCATGCACGAATCGGGACAGGGATGAAGGATGTCTTTAGGTGCCAAGGGATGCGTAGGGATTTGGGGGTTGCGCATTCGTCGGTATTCATTCTCCTTTTTTTCTACGTAGACTAGCCTGTGTTTTGATTTTTTTTCCTGAAATAGTTATTTAAGATGAATCTTACAATTTCAACTGTAATGCCCTGACCCTACATCCCAAGCAAACCAAGATAAAAGCACGCACGCACGAGTATTGGAATAAAGCACCAAAAACACACACACACAGGCCAGAGAGTGTTATCAGACGAGGCCGCACGCCACGCCGAAACCTCCCCGAGTCTAGGGCACCACAGTCTACAGCAGAGGCTCGTATGACGTCTTCGACACGTTTCTACATGCTCTCCAAAGCGCAAAACTCTCCTTCAAGATTGCGAGCCTGTTCTTGCTGTTTTTTTTGTTTTTTTTTTTGGGGGGGGGGGCAGTTGTGTCTCGTTTTTTTTCTTTGTTATTTTTAGTTGTGTCTCGCTTTTTCCTTTGTTATTTTTGGCAAGTTGTGTCTCGCTTTTTTTCTTTGTTATTTTTGGCAAGTTGTGTCTCGCTTTTTTCTTTGTTATTTTTTTGCAACTCGTTTTTTTTTGTTTGTTATTTTTTTTGCCCGCTGTGTCTCGTTCTTTATTTATTTTTGTGTGCGTCTCTTGCCTCACTTTCACTTTCTTTACGGTTGTGGTTATCGTTGTCATCATCACAATTGTCATTGGCATTGTTGATGTTTTTATCATCAGATGTTAGTGATGGCACTTCCGTGTGTGTGCGTGTGTGAGTATGAGTTTATGTGTATATATGAGTGTGTGAGTGAGTAAGTGTGTGTGTGTGTGTGTGTGTGTGTGTGTATGTGTGTGTGTGTGTGTGTGTGAGCGTGTGAGTGAGTAAGTGTGTGTGTGTATGTGTGTATGTGTTTGTGTGTGTGTGTGAGTGAGTAAGTGTGTGTGTGTATGTGTGTATGTATGTGTGTATGTATGTGTGCATGTGTGTATGTATGTGTGCATGTATGTGTGTGTTAATGCATATATGTACATTCACTCCCTGGGAAAAAAAAAAATCACGAAAACGAAAAAACCGCAAGGAAAAATCAGACGGGGTCCCGCGGGAGATCAAGAAGAGAGGCGCCGCAGACCCTTCCCCTCCCCCCCCCGCCCCCCCACCCCACCCCGCCCGCCCGCCCGCCCGCCCGTCCCCGCCGTGACAGATGAAGAAGAGCCCGAGGAGGAGACTCCCGACCCGCGCCCGATCCATCACCACCGCAGCGCCACTTCCGCCATGGATCTCGCGACGGGATTAAAACGGATTATGATTGTATTTCGCGGGATATCTTTCTTTTTTTTAAATTCGGTCTTGGGATTTCTGCGGGTGCTTTTTTTTTTCTCTTGTTTGTTTTCTATTCTGGCGTTTGTTTGTTTTTGCCGTAAGTGTTGTATCTTATTACTGCGGTTATGATATAGTTGATAATTGAATTATTTATTTTTGCGGTTATGATTGATATGGTTGTTGATAATATAATTATTATGACTTTTGTTTATTATTGTGATCATTATTACCGTTGTTCTTCCTTTTATTATGATTATTGCCATTGCACCTACATCCTACATTATAATATCATCATCCCCTTACCATTATTATATTTTTACCCTTACCATCATCATAATATCATAATCCCCTTACCATCATTATAATACCGCCAACCCCCTTACCATTATTATATCTTTTACACTTACTATCACTATAATATAAATCCCCTTACCATTATATTTTTACACTTACCATCATCACCCCCTTATCATCATTATAATATCATCAACCCCCTTACCATTATTATATTTTCACCCTTACCATCATTATAATATCATCGATCCCCTTACCATTATTATATCTTTTAAACTTACCATCATCATAATATCATAAATCCCCTTACCATTATATTTTTACACTTACTATCATCATCCTCTTACCATCATTATAATATCATCATCCCCTTACCATTATTTTTACATTTACCATCATCATAATATCATAAATCCCCTTACCATTATATTTTTACACTTACCATCATCACCCCCTTACCATCATTATAATATCGTCAACCCCCTTACCATTATTATATTTTCACCCTTACCATCACTATAATATCATCAACCTTACCAATTTTTATATCTTTTACCCTTACCATCGCTATTATAATATTTACCATTATCATATTTTTACACTTACCATCACTATAATATCATCAACCCCCTTACCATCATTATATCTTTTACACTTACCATCATTATAATATCATCAATCCCCTTACAATTATTATATTTTTACCCTTACCATCATTATAATACTTGATATCATCAACCCCCTTACCATCATTTTAATATCATCAATCCCCTTACCATTATTATATTTTCACCCTTACTATCACTATAATATCATCAATCCCCTTACAATTATTATATCTTTTACACTTACTATCACTATAATATCATCAATCCCCTTACCATTATTATATCTTTTACACTTACCATCACTATAATATCATCAATCCCCTTACCATCATTATATCTTTTACACTTACCATCATTACCATCACTATAATATCATCAATCCCCTTACCATCATTTTAATATCATCAATCCCCTTACCATTATTATATCTTTCACCGTAACTAGCAGCAAGCCCAAGCCACCTCGTGTTCGTCGCGTTGATGAAAAAAGGCGAATTCCGGATAAGTGCGGCGCATCCCTCGCTCCCTCCACCGGCCATCCTTCCCGACCATCTTCTTTAGCTTAACCAGTGGCACCGGGGACGCGTGTGCCTCATCTTCTAATTAGCTGCATCTCTGAAGACTTAAAAAAAAACGAGAGAGAAAAAGCTTGCATACTTTTTTTTTTAACGTATTTCTATTTTTTTTTTTTGGCAAAGGATATCTAAAGTGAGGCTTCGTTTGAGGAGGAGGAGGAGGAGGAGGAGGAGGAGGAAGAGGAAGAGGAGGAGGAGGAGGAAGAGGATGAGGAGAAGGAGGAAGAGGAGGAGGAGAAGGAGAAAGAAGAGGAGGAGGAGGAAGAAGAAGAGGAGGAGGAAAACGAGAAGAGGAGGAGGAAATGGAGAAGAGGAAGAGAAGAAGAAGAGTAGAAGGAGGAAGAAGAAGGAGGAGGAAGAGGAGGAGAAGGAGGAGTGGGGGAGGTCAAAAGAGCTTTTCGACGTGATCCACGATTCTTGAAAAAAGTACTGAGTGTCGGAGATTAGATGTCGTCGGGTGGGGGTAATTGGCCCTCTCATTTCCTTTAAGGCTTTGGAAATGAGGATTGGTATTGAGCCCATACCTAGTGGGACAATTTTCATGGCTACGGTCGTTAAATGAGAAGAATGAGGCATTTTTTTTTAAATATGTAGGGTTGTCAAGTTCAGAAAAAAATGAGACACTTTTCACGGAATGTGGTGCTGGATGAGACCGATGCCACAATTTCTTTAATTGCGTTTTTAAGATGATTATCACAGGGTTGGGTTTGCAAATGGGGTGATTAAGATCTCTAAGTGAGATCATTATCGCGGGAGAAAGTTTGACAGTGGGACAATTATCCTCCTCACGAGATGGGAGTAGCAATAGGATGGGATTGGACTTATGAGTGATTCGAAGGACAATCTTCGTAATACCACCTTTGTAAATATGAGATACAGTACATCGGAAGAATATGTTTATGAATGATCTTCAGGAGCGAAAGGGAAACATGAAAGACAGGAAGAGAAAGAGAATCAGAAAGAAGTAGCAAGAAGAGAAGAAGCCTATCAGCCCCGTAAGCTAATGGCATTAGAATGGAAAACTTGTATTACTGATGAGGCCTTATCACTGGGCTAGGAATACGAAATGGAAAATATCAATTGAAAGAACATGTGGTATAATTTCCCATGAGCACGCTTTCGCCCCATGATCTAAAAAATGGATGTAGCATAACTGGCACTAAACCAGACACAAGATCAACAGTAATAATGGCATAATTTACCAGGAATTGGGTACATCAAAGACAATAAAGCTTAAAGTTAAAAGGCTAGAGATTAATAAACATAATATCTAGGACTGGGTACACTTATTTTTTAATGTATCGCCTTACATCGTAATATTCAGAATCGTACGGTCATGTATTCTTTTGAGACATGCAATACACCGTTACTCTACAAGACTAAAATGAACTAAAATGACTAAAAGGTACTTTACACCTTGATGAATTACTAACGCACCACAGCCTTTTTTTTTTTTTTTTTTTTTTTTTTTTTTTACAAACTACATATCTCACTTGCTCGTATTAAAAGAAAAAAAAAATCATCCAGAGAAAAAAAAACAGGAAGAAATCAAAGCAGCTTCCTTTTGTGCGCCGAAAAAAGCGAGATAATAGCAAAGGAAAGTGACGCAATAAACTAATTTCGAGTGATACTGTTACACAAGCTTTTAGGTCCATTAACTTCTCCCACCCTCTACTCTCTCACATGGAGAAGTATCCTGAAATGAATGGTAGTTGCAGGCTCTCACGCTCCTTTCATGGCGCTAGGGCATGGCAGGTCACAGGTGAAGAGACGAGGTGGCAAGTTGCCTCGGAAGAGTAAGTCAAAAGACCCATATGATAAGACTGAGGGAGAGGGTGAAGGGATTTAATTGGATTTTTACAAGCTGATAAAAGGGGTCGCGATAATCCTCCTACGGTGGGGCGAGGTCACGGGAGGTGCAGGTGTGCGTGGGGGTCACGGCTGGTCCCAGGTGCGGGTACAGCCAAAACTGCCACCAGCCTTACCAGTTTATCCACCTGACACATTAGTCACGGCGGCGCGAGGGGACGCCGAGTGCCCGCCGCTTTATCGCACTGCTGTTTATTCTTTCGCATCGCAGTGCGCGGGCGTTGTGCGTACCCTGGGCGTACCCTGCAATGCCAACGCCCTCCTCGATACTATTGTTGCCAACCTCCCCCCTCCCCCCCGCTTTCCCCTCGCCCCAGCCAGCCCTCCCTCACGCCGCCCAGTCGGGGTGAGTTGAGCGACGTGACCGCCCAGTCAAGCAAGCAGTATGTCTCTTATGTTACCGTCCCACCTTTTGTCAGTGGACGCTTATTCTCACGATCGCCCGCTGGTGGTATATCGGGACCTGCGAACGCCCGGCAATGTTGTCAAGGGGGGGGGGGGCGGAGGTGGAGGAGGTGAGTTGGAGAATGGGTTATTTTGGAAGGAAAAAAGGAGGAGGAAAGGGAAGGGAGTGGAGGAAGGAAAATATATTAGGGAGGAAGGAAAAATAGGAGAGAAGAGGAAAAACAGAATAGCAAAGAGGAAGATAAAGATAGAAGAGTGAAAGAGTGGTAAAAGAGGGGAAGGGAAAAAAGAGAGTAGGAGAGAGAGAAAGAGAAAGGGGAGGGAAGAAGAAAAAGAGAATGGGGAAGTGTAGAAAGTAAAAAAGAAAAAAAAATGAAAGGAGAGAAAGGGAAACACAGGACACAGAGAGAGGAAGAGGAAGAGAATCAGGAAGAGGAACAAAAAGAAAGGAAGAAGTGAAAAGAAAAGGAAAGAAAAAAGAAAAAGAAACAAACAAAGAGAACGAGTAATCCAATAATTCTAGAGCGAGAAGAAAATGGAATGAAAATCAGCCGAGGAGGAGAGAAGCGAAAGGAAAGAAGGACCAGAGGGGAAGGAGGAGAAAGACAATTAGGAAGGAATCAAGAGAAAAGATAAACATAGATGTAGAAGGAAAATAGAAAAGGAAAATATGATGAAGAAAAGAAGAGAGGAACAAGAGCTATGAAATAAAGGAACAGTAACAGGAAAGAATAAAAAGAGAAGCTGCGAAGACAGAAAAAAATGTATATTGAGGAAGAAGAGGGCTGAAGAAGACAGGATGATAACGGGAGGAAGAAGGCAAGGACGGAGAGGAGGGATACACGAGGAGGATAGCGTGAGTAAGCGAGGAAGAAAATCAATAAGAGCAGGAGGGAAAAGGAGGAGGATGTAGGACAAGAAATGGGGAACGAAAAGATAATTGCAGATAAATGGATAAATATGTGGATGTACAGATAAATGGATAAATATGTGGATGTACGGATAAATGTATAAATATACAGATAAATGGATGAATATGTCGATATACGGATAAATGGATAAACATATGGATATACAGATAAATGGATAAATATATGGATATACAGATAAATGTATAAATATATGGATAAACAGATAAATGGATGAATATATGGATATACAGATAGATGGATAAATATATGGATATACAGATAAATGGATACATATATGGATATACAGATAAATGGATAAATATATGGATATACAGATAAATGGATAAATGTATAGATATACAGAGAAATGAATACATTTATGGATATACAGATAAATGCATGAACATATGGAAATACAGAGAAATGGATAAACATATAGATATACATATAAATGGATGGAATGATATATAAATAACAAGATAAAGACAGAGAATGAGAGAATAAGGAGCGTGGAGAAGAAAAGATAACTATTCAAAGATAAAAGATGAAAAGAAAGAAACCAATATAAGGAACTAATGGCAAAATGGATAACGCACAAAAAAAAGATGGAGAGGGGGATGGAGAGAGAGAGAGAGAGAGAGAGAGAGAGAGAGAGAGAGAGAGAGAGAGAGAGAGAGAGAGAGAGAGAGAGAGAGAGAGAGGAGAGAGAGGAGAGAGAGAGAGAGAGAAGGAGGGAAATAGAGAGAGAGAGAAATGAAAGAAAAAGGAAAACAATATAAAAAGTTCAGGAGTGTTAGTGCCAAGTGGCTATTAAAGTGAAATGGAGGATATAGCGTTTTGCGCGCCATCTCTTGAGAGTATCATGAGATATTGGTTTTGGAACGCACAAATTTTACTCGACCAGATTTATACGTTGGGCGCCTGAGATATGGGCGTGCAACGTGTATAAAAGGTCCCTTGTGTCTTTGCGGGTGTAAATTGTTACTCAATATGCTATCCTGAGATTGGTTACTTATTAATTTATTATTCAGATATATCACAATCACATCGTTATACTGACTGCCGCTTTTAAACATGGCAAAAGGAAAATAATATTTATCACCATGAAAATGAGACTTAGAATAATATGTAGATGCAATGTCGTCATATTAAGATATATGTATATATATAGATATACAGTTTATATGTAGTCAGTCACATTTATAAATGATTTAAATGAGTTCCTGTACCCCTTTTAGGTAAATCAATGTCGCAGAAGTATGATTGTTGACTAACACCGCCTATTGGAACAGACATAAACATACAATAACACATAATAATGGTAGTCTTCATTATTAACAATTCAGTCCTGCTTTACCCAAGTGAAGAAGAGAAAGATAATAACGGTAATAAACAAAAGCAAAATCAAAACAACCATCAGTCGATGATTTTCCAAAAGAGGTTCTAATTCCGACTCACAAAACGGAGATTCTTCAGTTGTGTTTAATTTCGCCGTTAATATTTGCCATTTTTTTGTAAATAATAAGGGGTCGTAGCCTTGATAAATATGCACTACGCAATGCAAACACATTGATATTAATGATAATGTAAGTATCATATGGTGAATTATAATTGCGAAAAGTGAACTTATTTCACCGTATACGTGCATTATCATTTATATCACTCAATGCGTATTTATCATACAGTGGAAACATTTCCCATATTTATTAAGCTTACTATCCATTATCCTTTAAAAATATTAACAAATATCAACGCCAAAAGTAAACACAACTGATGAATCTCTATTATGTGAGTCGGAGTTAGTACCCCGATCGAGAGCATCAAAACAAAGGCATGATATTCTGGTCAAAATAACATCACCTAATTTTTAAAAAGCATGTGCTTACTTTAACTGTCGTTTTTGCATGGATAAGATACAATGACAGCACTTTTTACGATTGCATTCAGAATTATAACAAGAAAGAAAGAAGAAAAAAAAAACGCACAGGTCTTTTTAAATTAGCAGTGCGAAGAATTATTGGACTTCGAAGGGAAAACAAGCAAGGTACGTTTAGGGTTTTCGTGCATTACTCCGGAAAAAAAAGTTAATTAAAATTTGTTCCACTGCGTTTGAATAACTTAAGTTTTACAGTACGCTTTTTAAATCCCAAAGTAAATTTAATGAACAGTATTTTTCATGCGCCTGTCCCAGTGTAGGCCAATAATGCAAGTTTTCACGATAAAGGTTTAGTTAATCACCACACAATTAAAGCGAAAATCGCCTCTAAAGTATCTGACTTTGAACAGCTTAAAGGGGCTTAAATAGAATAACGCTGTAAAGGATGTTAGACTAAAATGGACGAAAACTTTGTAAGGAAACTGATATGTCTGCTTGCTAACCTACAATGCCTTCCCGATTTAGCTCGATTTCTGAAAGATTTTGTTGTCTTTGTCATTATGATTAATGCCATTATGAAAAACAATTGAAATCAACATGAATATCGTATCTTTCTTTTATTTGGTTCAAACAAAATAAAGATACGATTATAGTCCATAGTTAGACTGTCTTTATATAGACCTTGTCGTTTGGTTTTCACGAGTGCAAAGCAAGGCAGGTACCTTTACATTGTAAGGCGCCTTGGCAGGTGGCGGGATAAGAATAGCAGTGTCGTTGTGTACTGAATGGCGTGGGCGGGGTCGTTAGAGGAGGGGGTGGGAGGGAAGGGGGCGGGGAAGGGGCGAGTAGGAGGTGGAAAAAGTGAGAATGGGGGAAATATAACCTAAAAATATAAGCGGTTGTAGGTAAACTAGTGTGTGTGTGTGTATATGTGTTTGTGTGTGTGCTTGTGTGTGTATGTTTGTGTGTGTGTGTGTAGATGTGTGTGGATGTGTATTTGTGAGAGAGAGAGAGAGAGAGAGAGAGAGAGCGAGAGAGAGAGAGAGAGAGAGAGAGAGAGAGAGAGAGAGAGAGAGCATATTGGATATGTGTGCAAAATGCAAGCATAAACATGCAGATTTATAATATAGGTCTATGTACCTAGTGTAATCCGCTTACATGGATGCGAGCATTTCCAATTCCAGCAGTTCGCT